>NC_140628.1:39613624-39811124 GCF_057382275.1 Copadichromis virginalis | reverse complement strand
AGTAGAATTAACAGTATTGTAGAAATTCATTTCACCGAAACAATAACGTGGCGCACAGTGTGACGTCAAAAAAGGCGCACACCTTTGACGCTGCGTTTTTTTCCGTTTTTCTCGTCCACACGTAAACGCAAAAACTGAGTTTTCAAAAATCTCCACCCTGGCCGGAGTTTTTAAAAATCTCCGTTTTCAGTGACCGAGAACGCCGTTTACGTGTGGACAGAAGGTGCAAACGCATAGAAAAATCTGCGTTTTCAAGAATACCCGGGTACGTGTGGACGTAGCCTGAGAATCACAACATTTAATTAAATACAGACAATTCTGAACAAAGCACAGTTTGCCTGCTGAAGAAGTGTACGTAGGACTATAACGTAGAATTAAAAGTCAAAATGCCTTAAATAAATTCTGTAGAGTGAAGTTAAATAACTACGGTCACATGAAAGTTTCTCAGGGCTGTGTGTAGTGCTGAGAAACCGTTCTTTAGCCACACAGCGCACCTGACCGACAGCCTGTCAGCGATCAGGTGTCAGTGCAGTCAGACGACACGCAAAATAACACAGATGAGTTTGTCTGATATTCTTGATGCGTCTCAGAAAATATTAAAGATAAATATAAATCAAGTTGGCGCTCAGCCCAGCAGCTAGATTTATATTTAAAAGACACAAATCTAATCTGGACATTTACAAAAAACGAAACAGCCTGCCTAAACCAACAAACGAACACTTCCAGGACGTTCGCTCTTATCTGAAGCAAAGAATTCCAGCAGTATCTTCCCTCTGAAGACAGATTAATGAGAGGATGATGTATCCATACACCAGATATTTGGCTGAAATGCTGCTCAGTAAATCACTGACTCCACGTTGAACTCGGTCATCTACTTTTACAGACCAGTTTCTGATCATCTCGGTCTTTGATGGCAAAGCTGTGTGAGCTTAGCAGCTGCAGGGCACCGACATGTTCATCGGCCTGGATCTCCCTGAGCTGTCCAGCACCATGACCAGCCAGCTTTATTACAAATAAATTACACAACAGTGAAACTAAAGATGTGAAAGTTAGCACCATCCAAACACCATGATGCACAAGCATCGTGGTGTTTACTACTCATGGTATGAGCATCAGTCGTTACCGTAACAGACGGCACAGCTCTTGACCCTCCTCAGGTCAGCAGCCGGCTCCTGTGGCCTCCTCAGCACCGTGAAGATGGAGTTTCCTGTGTCGTCAGCCTGAGAGGAGACAGCAGCTACCGTTACCGACCGCTTCGCTCGTTCATGACAAACAGAATTCCTCTTCGGTCCATCTGTCTTGTATGTGCTTTATAACTGACAGCCATGAGAGAAGGCTTCAGGCACCGCAGCTGTTTCTTCCTGTTGTACACTAACTTCTGGCTACACACTGTAAACATAACTGGAGCCGCACAGGGAGACTAAGTGCACAATGAGCTGGAACGACTTTGTGCTTTGCCGGCCAAACAGGCTGGGAAAAAGGCCCTCACATCATGTGCTGAGAAGAGTTTAAAAAGGGGATGATGACCTTTAATGAAAGATTGATAGAAAGGGTGTGATTAAGGGTGGGTCTAACTTTTGATTAAGAAGTTCCTAGCCAAGGTGTGTGTACCATCCCTCACTTTCTCACTCAGATCCACTCCACACTGATCATGTCAGAGACACTCCTCACTTTTTATCACTAAAACATGGTTTATGATGCTTCGTCTCTTCAGTGACACTTGTGCTTTCTTTTTCTAAATCTCAGATGAAACATTGGAGTTTATCAGCCGCTGTTAAGCCAAACTCGCCTCCATCGCCTGATTAATCGCAGGAACGTTCTAGTTACAAATGACTTCTGTTACTCAGTAAAATCCTACAAGCAGTTGGAGACATCCGTCCAAAACAACAGTTTCAGATAAAAAGGTGCAAATATGTTACTCTTGTCCCGATGATCTCAGTCAGTCGGCATCTGTGGACAAAGTCTTTGCACTGTGCTCACCATGTTTGTTCTCACTAAGAGGAGACGTACGTACCGTGTGAACAAGCTGTGTGAAGCAGAAACATATTCACTTATCACAGCGCAGTCTAAGGAGCTTGGAAAGAAAAGCGTGTGGACTTCTTTAAGTTGCTTGAAGACGTTTCACCATCCGAGAAAAAATGTGAAACATTGGCATCCTCGAAAGAGTGACCTTTGACCTTTAGATGCAGATGGACTGCTGAGTCTTGTCCTGTGGAGGTGGCTCTTCTATGTTGTGCCATGCGCTTGTGAAGTGGCTGTTTGGTCTCTCCAATGTAGAGGTCTGAGCATTCCTCGCTGCACTGTACAGCATACACCACATTGTTAAGTTTGTGTTTTGGCGTTTTGTCTTTCAGGTGAACCAGTTTCTCTCTGAGCGTGTTGCTGGGTCTGAAATACACTGGGATGTTGTGCTTGGAGAAAACTCTCCTGAGTTTCTCTGATACACCGGCTACATAGGGGATGACAATGTTGTTGCGTCTGTCCTTCTTATCCTCCCTCGCTGGTGTCTGGTCTTCTTTTCTGTGCCTCTTTGCTGACTTTAAGAACGCCCATTTAGGATAGCCGCAGGTTTTGAGTGCTTCCTTTACATGTGTGTGTTCCTTCTTTTTTCCTTCAGGCTTAGAGGGAACATGTTCTGCCCGGTGGTGTAGGGTCCTGATTACTCCAAGTTTGTGCTCCAGAGGGTGATGGGAGTCAAAGAGGAGGTACTGGTCCGTGTGTGTGGGCTTCCGGTAAACTTCGATGTTGAGGTTGCCGTTCTCTTCAATGTGCACAGCGCAGTCCAGGAAAGGCAAACAGTCGTCCTTTGTGTCTTCCCTGGTGAACTTGATGTTTTTATCCACAGCGTTAATGTGCGCAGTGAAGGATTCCACTTCGTGTGTCTTGATTTTGACCCAGGTGTTGTCCACATATCTGTACCAGTGGCTGGGTACTCTTCCTTTGAAAGAGCCAAGAGCCTTCCTTTCCACTTCCTCCATGTAAAGGTTGCTACAATAGGTGACACGGGGGAGCCCATGGCACAGCCATGTTTTTGTCTGTAGAAGCTTTCGTTGTATTTGAAGTATGTAGTGGTGAGGCAGAGGTCTAACAGTGTGCAGATCTGATCGGGGTTGAAGTTGGTCCTGTCCTCCAAGGAGCTGTCTTCTTGTAGTCGTTTTCTGACAGTCTCCACGGCCTCCGTGGTGGGTATGCAGGTGAAGAGAGAGACTACAGAGACTACTACAGGGGCAGGGATAGCTCAGTAGGTAAAGTGGTCGCCCCATGATCGGAAGGTCGGCGGTTCGAACGGCTACCCTGAGGTACCCCTGAGCAAGGTACCGTCCCTACACACTGCTCCCCGGGCGCCTGCTTAGTGGGCTGCCCACTGCTTCACTGAGTGAATGGGTCAAATGCAGAGAAAAACAAGTAATTTCCCCATGGGGATCAATAAAGTATCCATTATTATTATTATTATTATTATTATTATTACATCAAAGGACACCATGGTTTCATCTGGATCCAGGGTAAGTTTCTGGACCTTGTCGGTGAAGTCGGTGGAGTTCTTGATGTGGTGTGGGGTGTTCCCCACGAGAGGTGCAAGGATGGTAGCAAGGTGTTTAGCAATGTTATAAGTGGCTGAGTTTATGCTACTGACTATGGGTCTGAGTGGGACAGCTTCCTTGTGGATCTTAGGAAGTCCATAGATGCAGGGTATGGCATCCCCTGGGTAAAGGCGGTGATATGTAAGGCGGTCAATGATTTTGTCCTTTTCAAAGTCTTGAAGGCAAGGTAGCTCCTTTGACTACGATGACCTGGATGACTGAGAACCTTCACAGATATAAACAGTTTGTGTTTTCAGTCTTCTTTTTGTCTGTGTAAACTATATCCATAAAATATTCAATTAAATATTTTGAATAAAAAACTTTGAACTTTGGACGCCCCAGGACAGGAAGCCCCAGAGTCTCCTCTGCTGCTGAGGGTAAACTCATCCGAGCCACCAGCCTCAGATTAGAGCCCAGATAGATGCCACACAGAGCTCCAGTAGCAGACAAATCTCTACAAGTTCAGAGGAGACTGTGTGAATCAGGCCTTTATGGTCAAATAGCTGCTGAGAAACCACGACTAAAGATTTGTTTGGACCAAGAAATACAAAGAATGGACATTAAACCAGTGGACATCTGTGCTTTGGTCTGATGAGTCCAAATCTGATCGCTGAGTGATGGCAAAGGGCCAACAAGAGCTCAGCATCTCTGGGAACTCCTTCAAGACTGTTGGAAACCATTTCAGGAGACGACCTCATGAAGCTCACCGAGAGAATGACAAGAGTGAGCGAAGCAGTAATCACAGCAAAGAGTGGAAATTATGAATAGTCTACATTATCAAACATGTTTTGAGTTATTTCACACTGTTTTGTTTACTAAATAATTCCATATGAGTGTGCACTCGTATTTTTGATGAGAATCTACAATGTAAATAGTTGTGAAAATAAAGAAAAACCATTAAATGAGACGTTAAATTCCCTACCAGCATTGCTCTGGGTCCCTGTGATCCAGAATTACACCTGGATCTCCTGGTTGGCCCTGAAACAACAACAGATTGGTCAAAACATTTACGAACCATCTGCTCTCATATGTTAATATGTGTGAACGGAATAATAAACTGGGAACTTGAGATACAGGGAGCGTTATGTGCTGTTGGCTTTCTCTGTTGTAAAGGAACAGGAAGTAGTTCGACGTCATTTAGATGAAGATACAGAAACCACTTTCTGACTGAAGAGAGTCCGATGCAACAATATTCAATTTGAAAAACCTACAAACACAGTCACTTTTACAGCTGGGTGCCATAGGAAGTGATGTCACGACCTCCAGCTGGCCCTGGTTCCCCAACTGGTCTATGTTTACCCTGCAGGAGGAACAGCTCACACTCTGTTAACATCATGAGCAGTGATACTGTTTAAATCAGTCACTATAGGCTTATCTGCACCGGTGAAGTGACGCACTCACCTGAGATCCTGGAAAACCAGGCATTCCTTTGGGTCCTGGTTCGCCGCCGTTCCCCCGGCTCCCTGCAGCAACATTAATGCCTGATTACGAGTGTATATCCTTGTCATCAATATGAATGAATGACAATATTTAAAGTTGCGTACACACACACACACAGCTCCAGTGAATTTCTCTGGAAGTCTCTTTATGAGCCAAGTCCAACAGCTACACCACGCTGGAGTTAAACACATAACTGATGCCAAGGATCATTATTCATGAGAACTCTGTCTACTCGGCCAAAAACGACTGAAGGACTAAGTGTGTGCAGCTGCTCTGAATGAGCCTTTAGTGTTTGCTTCCTGGATGAGAAGTAGAGTAAAAAAGTGGTTAGAGATAGAAGTTTATATATCCCACAGGGACGTGATTAGGAATATGGGACCAAGGTCGTTTACAGCGCTCACTGGCTCAAAATGTGTTTCCGTGCTTGGGATTCGCTGGGTACTACAGGCCAAGCCACTCAACAACCTCACATGTGGATACCCATCCACTCACGAAAGCTCCAGAAATGAGACTTCTAAGAGCTCACAGTTTGATCCCAAGCAATCTTTGGTTCCAGGTGGAGTCCTGAATGCCACTTGGCTTTTGATACTCTCATTGACAAACTTAGCACTGCACCAGTTCTAGGTTTTGCTGATCCGGCATTGCCTTACATCTTCCACACTGACGCCAGTACCTCCGGATTGGGCGCCGCCCTTTACCAAGAGCAAGAGGGGAGACTTAGGGTGATAGCCTATGCCAGTAGGGCATTGTCATCCAGTGAAAGTCGTTACCCAGCTCACAAGCTTGAAGTTTTGGCACTGAAGTGGAGCGTGACAGAAACATTTCATGATTACTTGCATGGAGCAAATTTTACAGTGGTCACGGATAACAACCCTCTTACCTATATCTAGACATCAACAAAGTTGGATGCTACCGGCCATCGTTGGCTGGCTGTATTTCTACATTCTCGTTCAAGATACAGTATCGAGCTGGCAAGCAAAAACCTGAACCTGCTCAGAAAGATGAGGCACTAATAATCAGTTTGCTCAACAACATCTCTCAAGCAACAGTGATGATGAAATATCAGCTGAAGTCGCTGATGCGATTTGCCAAAGCTGTCAGGACCCAAGCTGAGAATAGTTTGGTCGAATCCCTGTCCATCAACACAGTGCTTCCTGAGAATTACTCAGAAGATTCCCATGGACTTCCTGTTATTTCCACCATATCTATTTATCAAAAACAGACAACCGATCCAACTCTCCGGGAGGTTATTCACCAGTTGGAGTCAGGAGAAAAGGTTCCCCCAACAGCCATGGAAGAGCTTCCTGAAATTCTCCGTAGAGAACTGAATAAATTGGAGCTGATTGATGGTATTCTCTATAGGAAGAGCTCAGTGGCCAGTGGATCTAAGAGCAGACCACAGCAACCTCCAGGTCCAAACTACTTGAAGGACTGTTTTGAGTTGACTGATATTTGTTGGATAACAAATGTTTTGAAGTTGTACAATCTGTATATTGCAGTTGAACTGTTTGTTAACCCAAAATGTGATGTCCACTGTTAAGAAGAAATTACCTGAAGTGCCTCAATGCTGTGCTTTATATTAATAAGTGTTGTGTAAAGTGCTTTGGGTCCTTAGGGACTAAGTAAAGCGCTGTACAAATGCAGGCCATTTACCATTTTACCCAACATGACAACACACCGCCAGCTCTACGTCAGTCATCTGTTTCCACCCCCCTCTCACACTGACCACTAGTAGTCTCCTCATGCCATCAGGGAGCGTTTGATTGGTTGTCGCTTACCAGCCAATTCGGTGCAGTGAAAGAGGTCGTGTTTCGTCACAAGCAGGGATGAACCACCAAGGAGCTGGTGGTGGACTTCAGAAGGGGTCAGCACAGAGACTACAAGCCCATTATCATCAATGGAGCTCCAGTGGAGAGGGTGCAGTCCTTCAAGTATCTTGGTGTCCACATCGTTTTTGTTGCTATAGATCATTTCTGCTTCAACAGCTGGAAGATGTTTTCTCTGAACTGTACTCAGGCTTAAAGTCTTCATTATTATTACAGGTGGACGGAAAACACAGTTAGCTGTGTGTGTGTGTGTGTGTGTGTGTGTGTGTGTGCGCTGTGTGCGTGCGTCTGCGTGTGTGTGTGTGTGTGTGTGTGTGTGTGTGTGTGTGTGTGTGTGCTGTGTGTGTGTGTGTGTGTGTGTGTGTGTGTGTGCGCTGTGTGTGTGTGTGTGTGTGTGTGTGTGTGTGCGCGCTGTGTGCGTGCGTCTGCGTGTGTGTGTGTGTGTGTGTGCGCTGTGTGTGTGTGTGTGTGTGTGTGTGTGTGTGTGCGCTGTGTGCGTGCGTGCGTGTGTGTGTGTGTGTGTGTGTGTGTGCGCTGTGTGTGTGTGTGTGTGTGTGTGTGCGCGCTGTGTGCGTGCGTCTGCGTGTGTGTGTGTGTGTGTGCGCTGTGTGTGTGTGTGTGTGTGTGTGTGTGTGTGTGTGTGTGCGCTGTGTGTGTGTGTGTGTGTGTGTGTGTGTGTGCGCTGTGTGTGTGTGTGTGTGTGTGTGTGTGTTCTACCTGACTGTGACTTGTCTCCTGTCTTCAGTGTTGTTGATGCTCGTCCGTCCCGCCTGCTCCTGACTGAACGCAGAGCAGAAGAGTCATCACAATATTTTTCTGGATGATACATTTTAACAGCCAACATCAGTTTACAGTCAGAGGTGCATCGTCCCATTGAAGCACACAGACTCGATGATTTGAATTATTGTCTGCTAACACTTTAGTGACTGAGAACCATGACAGGCTTTTAAAATGCAGCTCTATGATGTCCCCCCAACAATCCTAGCTCGGCCACGCTTATTGAAGAGAACACAAGTGTGGTTTAGAAGCTGATCAGATTTATCAGACTTGATTAATAAAAGCTGACTCTGCGGCTACGTCCACACGTACACGGGTATTTTTGAAAACGCAGATTTTCCGTTTTCGTTTAAAAAAATAATCCCGTCCACACATAAAGGCAGAAATGAAGGAAAACGCTGCTATGAACATGCCAAAGCAGCAGGTGGCGCTAGATTCCTAACCGTGCAGAAATGTTGGCCAATCAGAAGTCTAGAAGCCTCGGTGGGAAAAAGTAAACAAAGCTGGGGCATAGAAGCAGAACCGAGTCGTCTGTGTGGAGGGACAGTAACTGTGTGTATATGTAAGCATGTAAACACTGCAGAGAGTAGAATTAACAGTATTGTAGAAATTCATTTCACCGAAACAATAACGTGGCGCACAGTGGGACGTCACAAAAGGCGCACATCTTTGACGCTGCGTTTTTTTCCGTTTTTCTCGTCCACACGTAAACGCAAAAACTGAGTTTTCAAAAATCTCCACCCTGGCCGGAGTTTTTAAAAATCTCAGTTTTCAGTGACCGAGAACGCCGTTTACGTGTGGACAGAAGGTGCAAACGCATAGAAAAATCTGCGTTTTCAAGAATACCCGGGTACGTGTGGACGTAGCCTGAGAATCACAACATTTAATTAAATACAGACAATTCTGAACAAAGCACAGTTTGCCTGCTGAAGAAGTGTACGTAGGACTATAACGTAGAATTAAAAGTCAAAATGCCTTAAATAAATTCTGTAGAGTGAAGTTAAATAACTACGGTCACATGAAAGTTTCTCAGGGCTGTGTGTAGTGCTGAGAAACCGTTCTTTAGCCACACAGCGCACCTGACCGACAGCCTGTCAGCGATCAGGTGTCAGTGCAGTCAGACGACACGCAAAATAACACAGATGAGTTTGTCTGATATTCTTGATGCGTCTCAGAAAATATTAAAGATAAATATAACTCAAGTTGGCGCTCAGCCCAGCAGCTAGATTTATATTTAAAAGACACAAATCTAATCTGGACATTTACAAAAAACGAAACAGCCTGCCTAAACCAACAAACGAACACTTCCAGGACGTTCGCTCTTATCTGAAGCAAAGAATTCCAGCAGTATCTTCCCTCTGAAGACAGATTAATGAGAGGATGATGTATCCATACACCAGATATTTGGCTGAAATGCTGCTCAGTAAATCACTGACTCCACGTTGAACTCGGTCATCTACTTTTACAGACCAGTTTCTGATCATCTCGGTCTTTGATGGCAAAGCTGTGTGAGCTTAGCAGCTGCAGGGCACCGACATGTTCATCGGCCTGGATCTCCCTGAGCTGTCCAGCACCATGACCAGCCAGCTTTATTACAAATAAATTACACAACAGTGAAACTAAAGATGTGAAAGTTAGCACCATCCAAACACCATGATGCACAAGCATCGTGGTGTTTACTACTCATGGTATGAGCATCAGTCGTTACCGTAACAGACGGCACAGCTCTTGACCCTCCTCAGGTCAGCAGCCGGCTCCTGTGGCCTCCTCAGCACCGTGAAGATGGAGTTTCCTGTGTCGTCAGCCTGAGAGGAGACAGCAGCTACCGTTACCGACCGCTTCGCTCGTTCATGACAAACAGAATTCCTCAACGACTGAGGGAAGACGACAAGCAGCTTAAAGAAAATGATGTTTTATTAAACTTTCCCTCTTCGGTCCATCTGTCTTGTATGTGCTTTATAACTGACAGCCATGAGAGAAGGCTTCAGGCACCGCAGCTGTTTCTTCCTGTTGTACACTAACTTCTGGCTACACACTGTAAACATAACTGGAGCCGCACAGGGAGACTAAGTGCACAATGAGCTGGAACGACCTAATTGGTTAAATATGTTGTTTTTTTATTTATAAGTTGTGTACACAGGAACAAGAATAACTTGTATTTAGCTTACCTGGCATTAACATTTTAATATTATTTTTGTGATTTCTTGTTGACCCTGTTTATTTAATACAGGCCAGGTGACCCTTTTGGGTTTAAAAAGGATGGCGAGCCGGACTCGTTTTGATACAGATGTGTGTTATTTATGGGGAACATTTTTTGATTTGAGAACCTATATTGCTTAATATAAGCTACAGGATTATTTAGTTGTGTTTGTGCACCCCAACTGGCTTTTTCTTTGTTTTGTTGAAATACATGATACCTGCAAAAGCTTTTGTGTTGTATTTATTAATTATTGACAATCAACTCCAGTAGCCGTTCTTACATCTTCTGATTAATAATAGCCCGATATTTAGCTTAATACCTGATATGCATTCATTCATTAGCGCTTTGTTAGTGTTACATGAGCATACCGTCACGATAGGACTCACCTGTGGCCCAGCAGCACCTGGGTGGTTCTCGGGTTCCTCTCTCACCAGGTGAGTCACATATCTGTGCACAGTAACAGACCTTCTCACCACCGGGAGCTCTTCTTCCATTACGACCCTGCACAAGAAAGAAAAACATGAATCAAATGTATTTATTAACAGCGTTGTAAACCAGAGCGACCCTGTGCGTCACAAAAAAGGTCTTATAAAATCTTTAAAGTTGTATCTGTGCGATTAAGGCAACAGATTAAAATGTGACTGAAGACTTTCAGCTTCGGTTTATCAAAGGTTTTATTAACTGTTCAGGGATGTCAGACAGTTTCATGCACAGCCTCCAATTTTCAAAAGCTTTAAAAGCAATTGGAAAAAAAACACAATTCAATATAATTAAATAATATATTTATATTAATATAAATATAAGTTTTTAAACTTGGATGAAAATCCAATGACTGCCTGATGTCTGTAGAGACATCCAGGGACAAAACCCAAAAAACTTTAATTGTTAGTGCTTTTAATTGACAGGATTGTGTGCTGGGATTATGTGATCAATATGTTTTAGTCTGCACTTAAAATGAGCATTTGAATTAAAGTTGACAGCCTGTTCATTATTTACAGTCTTGCTGTTGTTGGGGGTGGGGAGGAGTGAGCAGGGTGAGTAGAGGAGGTGTCAGAGGTGGAGCAGCAGCAGTGGGGGTGGGTGAGGGTTGGAGACCGCCTCATGATGAATCAAACCTGTTGAAGTAATGATTCAGTTTGTTTGCCCACCTCGAGATGGCTCTGAGGCCCCTCCAGACCTCACCAACGTTGTTCTCTCGAAGCTGGTTGTCCATCTTCTGCCTGTAGCTGTCCTTCCCTTTCCTTATCAGTCCCCTCAGCTCTCTCTGCACCCTTTCCAGCTCCTCCTTGTCTCCAAATTTGAAGGCCCTCCTCTTCTGCTTGAGGACGGCTTTAATTTCTGGGGTAATCCAAGGTTTGTGAAATGTATTTATGTATTTATTCAAACTGGTATAATGTATACTGTGGTGGAAGGTTGGGATTTAAGAATTTACCTGAAAGTGGAATAATGGTTTAGTCTGTGACAGCTGAACATATTTAAGGCTGTCATTAGAGGGTTGATGTGCTGTGAAGAAGCTCGACAAGTGAATTGTTTGTAAGGAGCTGTATGGCAAATAAATACTTATTGTTCCACTACACTTGCCTTGGTCCATCTTACTGTGTTTCCAGCCGCTAAGGGCCGCCCTGTTACAATGCTCAACTGAGAGGAACACCGGCGGCAGACCCAGAACCAATGAGAGAGATTATATAGATCCGCTTGCCCGGGAATGTCTTAAATGTTCACTCCCCCAGTGCACGAGCTGAATGTGGAGTAGCAAAAGGGTCCAGCAATCAGTGATTAATGACACAGGTTTGATGCTACACTGGTACAACGAGCTTTACAAATACTCTGTGAAAGCTGCCAAAAACACTGAGAACAAACAAAAAGGCCCATGAATAAAAACCCTGTCAGACCGCAATACTTCACATACTCAAGACCAGTTATGTAACTAAATGAAAAACATCAGGAAACTCTTAAACAAATCTGTTTATACAAGAGGCCAAGTGCTTTGTAACTGCAAATCAGCCTTCATGTAACAGCATGAACGAGATGTCGTAAGTCTGATGAGCTCACCAGAATCATCTCCAGCATCCATCACTGATCCAGATGGATGTAGAAAAATGAACCTTACAGTTCAGCCCCAACATTTAACACTATAAATAACTGAGACCCCCAAAAGCTGCAGTTCGTCTAATGTCCACCCGATGCTCCTAAAACGAGTCTCCTTACCAGCAGACACCTTCTCGTGCAGTTACCTCTGATCCCCTAAAACTCGACCATAAAGTCGTGGCTTCAAAGGACTACTCCACCAACCAGTGGGTGATGTCATGGTCACTACTTCCATGTTTTACATGCAGAGTATGGATGTGTCTTACCAGTGTCCCTGGGCTGCCGGGGTCTCCTTTGGGTGCTGGTCTGGTGCCGTCGACACCCGGGGTGCCCCGTCAGACAAACAAATCCAGAGTCGTGTTCGGTTCTTGAGCTTCCAGCTGTTTGTGGAGCTGCTGTCGGCCTTCTGACAGAAGAAAGAGCAGATTTTACATTTTTACTGACATTAAAGACATTTAAGTTTCCTTGTATCTAGTCTGGTCACGTGTATGTTATCTTTCCATTTAGTTATTTTACTTTCTGTGTTTCGTCCTTTTGTCTCCTCGTGAAATCAGTCGTGTTTGTTTAATATCGAGTTCCTGCTCATTACTCCTGATTTGTGCCAGCTGTGTGCACAGCTGTCTGCCTGATCACCCTCACTGTCCCCTTCAGCGGTTTCTAGTTTTAGTGTTTATTCCCAATTACATTTAAGTAAGAGTAAAGCTGCCCTTTCAGTTTCTTATTTTGTGATTTTTGTTTACTCTTTTCTTTGTTTGGTACTTTGGATATTAGACTCAAACTGCTCGCCTGCGTCATCTACCAGCAAAGTCCTGCAGTAGTCCAGAGCTCTCCTATACCCCTGGGAGACTCGTAGTGCAGCCTAGATTCCGGCTAAGAGGTGACCGTGCTTTTGTCCTGGCAGCCCCGAGCTTCTGGAACAATCTTCCTGCTGCTATTCGCGCCTCTAATTCCATCTATTCATTTAACACGCTGTTAAAAACTTGGCTGTTTGACCGAGTGTTTTCAGCTAGTTAGTGCACATCCCCTATATTTTATCCTATAGTATTTATCTTCTACTGATGCTCCACTGTATAAATACCCCCACCTTATATTTATACTCAGTAATTCTCTTTTAAATTATATTCTGAAGTTTTATTGCTTATTTTATCTGTACTTTTTAGGGTTTTTTGGACTCCTATATCTTATATTCTAACCTTGTTGTGAAGCACTTTGATGTTTAAATGTGCTATAAATAAAGTTGTATTGCCTGCGATGCTGTGGTAGATATATCAATATCATATCATATCAAACATCCTTGAAAGAGTAGTTGTCAAACAGCTAACAGATCATCTGCAGAGGTTTATTTGAAGAGTTTCAGTCAGGTTTCAGAGCTCATCACAGCACAGAAACAGCTTTAGTGAAGGTTACAAATTATCTTCTTATGGCCTCTGACAGTGGACTCATCTCTGTGCTTGTCCTGCTAGACCTCAGTGCAGCGTTCGATACTGTCGACCATAATATCCTATTAGAGCGATTAGAACATGCTGTAGGTATTACAGGTACTGCACTGCAGTGGTTTGTATCATATCTATCTAATAGACTCCAGTTTGTGCATGTAAATGGAGAGTCCTCTTCACACACTGAGGTTAATTATGGAGTTCCACAGGGTTCAGTGCTAGGACCAATTCTGTTTACATTATACATGCTTCCCTTAGGCAGCATCATTAGAAGACATAGCATACATTTACACTGCTATGCAGATGACACCCAGCTCTATCTGTCCATGAAGCCAGATAACACACACCAATGAGTTAAACTGCAGGAATGTCTTAAAGACATAAAGACCTGGATGGCCGCTAACTTTCTGCTTCTTAATTCAGATCAAACTGAGGTTATTGTACTCGGCCCTGAAAAGCTTAGAAATATGGTCTCTAACCAGATTCTTCCTCTGGATGGCATTACCTTGGCCTCCAGTAACACTGTGAGGAACCTTGGAGTCATTTTTGACCAGGACATGTCCTTCAACGCACATATTAAACAAATATGTAAGACTGCTTTCTTCCATTTGTGCAACATCTCTAAAGTTAGAAATATCCTGTCTCAGAGTGACGCTGAAAAACTAGTTCATGCATTTATTACTTCCAGGCTGGACGACTGTAATTCATTATTATCAGGAAGTCCTAAAAACTCCCTGAAAAGCCTTCAGTTAATCCAAAATGCTGCAGCAAGAGTCCTGACAGGGACTAGAAAGAGAGAGCAGATTTCTCCTGTTTTGGCTTCCTGTTAAGTCCAGAATTCAAAATCCTGCTCCTCACATACAAGGTCTTAAATAATCAGGCCCCATCTGATCTTAATGACCTTGTAGTACCATATCACCCTATTAGAGCACTTCGCTCTCGCTCTGCAGGCCTACTTGTTGTTCCTAGAGTATTTAAAAGTAGAATGGGAGGCAGAGCCTTCAGTTTTCAGGCCCCTCTTCTGTGGAACCAGCTTCCAGTTTGGATTCAGGAGACAGACACTATCTCTACTTTCAAGATCAGGCTTCAAACTTTCCTTTTTGCTAAAGCATATAGTTAGGGCTGGACCAGGTGACCCTGAATCCTCCCTTAGTTATGCTGCAATAGACGTAGGCTGCCGGGGATTCCCATGATGCACTGGGTGTTTCTTCTTCACTCACTATGTGTTCACAGACCTCTCTGCATTGAATCATATCTGTTAATAATCTCTGTCTCTCTTCCACAGCATGTCTTTATCCTGTCTTCCTTCTCTCACCCCAACCAATCACAGCAGATGGCCCCGCCCCTCCCTGAGCCTGGTTCTGCTGGAGGTTTCTTCCTGTTAAAAGGCAGTTTTTCCTTCCCACTGTCGCCAAAGTGCTGCTCATAGGGGGTCATATGATTGTTGGGTTTTTCTCTGTATCTATGAAGCGCCTTGAGGTGACTTTTGTTGTGATTTGGCGCTATATAAATAAAATTGAATTGTTCCAACTTAATACCTCAGGCAGCAGAAACCCAAGAAAGAGGAGGGAGACGAGGAACCATCATGGAAGTACAGGCCCCTGCACGGTATGTACCACCGGCAGGTAGAGGAGATGGCTAATATCCAGAAATCCTACCAGTGGCTGGACAAAGCTAGACTTAAAGGGAAGCTCTAATAATATCAAGAGCTGGAGAGGATGTGGAGGGTGAAGGTAACAGTGGTCACAGTGGTAATCAAAGCACTTGGTACGGTGACCCCCAAACTAGGCAAGTGGCTCCAGCAGATCCCAGGAACAACATCGGAGATCTCTGTGAAGAAGAGTGCAGTCCTAGGAACAGCTGAGATACTGTACATAGTGATGTGACGTTCTGTATCGAGGCTTCGGAGCGTGTGTCGAGTAATGGAGGGGGCGTTTCCGCGATGCGCGTATCGAGGCTTGCTTCATTTATGGGAGGAGCTGAAAATGATGACGTCCGCAGCCTCGCTGCCCGGCTGTACCACGTGACTGGTTCATGAAGTGGTTCGAACTTTGCCGCGAGCTATGACAGCGATATAAACCCCTCAGACTTCATTCAAAATGTGGGTGTTTGATGGAGAGTTGTGGTTAGTGAGAGTTTGGAGACCGTTTGGAGGTTTATGAGAGTGAGGAGAGAAAGTCAGGAGAGAATGGAGCCAGCTAAGAAGAGGAGGATGTCCTCCCCTGTGTGGGAACATTTTGATCTTATTCCTCCCAACAAGGTATGCAAATTTCTACAGAAGATGTATTTTCATAATACTGATGGTGCAATAAAACTTATGTTAAGCTGTCGTTACTTTTGTACAAGGTGAAGTGTTTGCTATGTGCCAGGGAGCTGGGCTATAACAACAACATCCATGCTTAGGCACTACAGAGCTTTGCATGAGAATAAGAGGAACACCGATTGTGGAGCAAGACCAGGTGAGCCATCAAATGCAATGATAATATAGCATGCAGTAATGTTACTAAATGATATAACAATATTATACAACTGTTATAAGTGACGTGTGTGATATTTATATTTGTGCTTTGTCTTTATTGTCTTTCCTCAGGAGAACAATCTCAAATAGATGAAGACCTGGTCAGCATGGTGATTGAGGACTCCCAGCCATTTAGCATTGTGGAGGACAAAGGATTCAAAAGATTTGTTAAATCATTAAATCCCAGCTATGTTCTCCCCACTAAAAAGGTCATAAAAGCAGTGAAAATTTAGTTTTTACAGAATAAAATGTGAACAGGCAGGACTGAGGCTCAAAGCCTCAGTGTGTAGCTGTCCATACCTCAACGTTACAAAAGCACAACTACTGTCCACACCCCAACCACACCTCACCTCACAGTAAATGATCATTTCCATTTCAAGCATTTCCAAATAATCATTTCCCATACTGCCACTATAAATATACACAGTATACTGCATCACTACAATATACATGTTTTACACACTCCTTTTGTTGTTGACATTTACAGGCTGTGTGCAAAATGCCACACTCTTCAAATTCATGCCAGCTATTATTTTTACGTCCAGTAGGTGTCCTGCTAGAGCAAATGAAGCTTCATGAAGCTTCGCGCTGGGGTGAACCAATTGGATGAAAAGCTTCAGTGCTTCATGGGGCTTCATCTGCCCATCACTAACTGTACAGGACTCACACAGACAGGACTGGAACTCAAAACGCTGCCTTAATGCTGAAAAACCCTCATAAAAATAACTCAAAAACAAAAAGTAGAAACACTGGAACACGACAAACACACGGCATGGAGAAAGTACGACACAAAAGAGAGCAAAGGCAAACAGAGGGCTTATATACACAGGGAGTAATCAGGGAATGGGAAACAGGAGGGAGACACAGCTGGGAGAGATTAGGACTAACGAGACAGGGGCAGGTAAAACTGAATACACTGACATAGGACTGGGACTATCAAAATAAAACAGGAAATAAGACACAAATCACAAACACTCAAACGTGACACTGAAGGATAGACAGAAGGAATATAACCCATGAAACAGAAGACAGTGACTTAAACTAGAGGCCAGAACAACAAATGACACAAAGAGAACAAAACCCTTAGTGCACTGTATTGTTAATTTGAAGAAAGAAAGACAAAATCTGAGATCTCACAGTACTATTTCAGGATTAAAGAGTAAACAGTATTTCAACTTTAACCCTGAAATATTATATAATTTTATAATAATTATTATTATATAATTTATTTCATTACTGAAATATTTTTATTTTCAAAATTAACAAAAATAAAAAAGATCTTTGATTAAAGCACAAAGATCTGAGATAACAGTTGAAACAGCATGAGGGGCATAAGGCAGTGTCAGTCCATGCAACATTCATCAGGCAGCACATTCTCAATGAATCCCAATCTGAAGAGGCGGCTGCACAGGCGTGCCAAGGTAAGAACCACGCTCGTCTTTTTGGGCTGAAGCGTTAATGCCCGTCTGCTCTGACACACCGTGAGCTGCTGCAGCTCAGTCTGTAGGTTGAGCTCCACTAAAAGTCTCAGCAGACAAGCAGCTGCTTTCACAACAGACATCACAGCTGGAATCACACAAAACTGACCTGTGATCAGACATCATCAGGTGATATTTCAGGAGGAGACAGACGGTAAACTGCGCATGCAATCATTTCCTCTCTGACACAACAGGAAATTCCAAACTTCCCAAATTGACTCAGAAAAATCTGCATATTTTCTTTGACCGCAAGATCAAAGAGAAAAAGACGTGAACCCACTTACAGCTCTGCTGCAGCAGCATCAGCACCTCTGCAACCAAACAGCTGATCCAGAGCTGCAGCTCAGGGCTGCTTTTAGAGGAGGAGAGGGGCGATGGCGGGGGGGTGGAGGAGGAAAGGTGGCACCTCCTCCGGCTCCTCCCGTCATCTTCCTCATTAGAGGTGGATTTACATGTTTGACTTGTGAATCAAAAGGATTTTCTGGTCACACTGAAGCATCTGTTGTGAGTTTTGGAGAGAAAGCAACACATCGTCTGCACATAGACTGATTTTATGTTTACATTTTATGCCCTTAATCACTGTATTCTGTCTAATTGCTGCTGCTAGTGTTTCGACAAACACTGCAAACAGTGAAGGGGAGAGTGGGCATCCCTGCCTGGTGCCCCTCAGGAGACAGACGCTGGACGATGTTTGCTCATTTGTTCGGACACAGGCTGTTGGGGAGTTTTGTGTAAAGTTGCAAATAAAAATTTCCAGTTAACTCTTTAAAATGTGTGTAGAGACACGGGAGCAGAGAGCACGAGGCAGTTGGGAAGAAGACGTGGCACGAGAGCCAATGAACTGTTTACATCGCTGTAAATAAACGCACTCGTCATCATTAAGAGTCCTGCATCTGGGTCTTCACTCCCACATCCCCACGGTTGGCCAGCGCTAACCGTGACAAAGAAAGAATATTCCTTACTGTTGGGGTGAAGGGAGCGCCAAAGTTGCAAAGCCAGCATCGCTCATCTACAGTTTGATTATATTTGTGGACTGCGCTGACTTCCTGCTGTGTTGAGCCTTTCTCTCTATTTAGTCCGAAGATGAGGTCGAGTGAGTAATTTAGGTGTTCAGAGAGTTCAGTGGAAGAATGAGGCGTCGTCAACATTTGGGCCATATTCACTTACGATACACAGCTTGTTGTCAAGTATAGATCATTTAATAATTATGAATCTAATCTCTTGATCTATGACTGTGAGTACTTTCAAATCAATATTTTTATGTCTATTGCTAACCCCTTTGTAGCTCACTACATACATACAGGCTGAGAACACGTTAGGAAACCTGTGACAGGCCTGTGGGTCATGGTCTCGGTCATATCACCCAGTGTTTGGAGTTCCTTGTGTCCTTTGTCATGTTGTGTTACTATTTGTGTTTTAGGTCCAAGGTTTATTCAGTTTATTAGATTTCCCCTCGTGTCTTTGCCCTCTGTCTCATGTTCCTCTGTTTCCTGTTTTATTGTGAAGGTCTCGTGTTTCCGTGTTTGTTCCTCGTTATCCGTCTCTCATGTCAGCGTCTCCCTCATGGTTGTGTGCGTTTCCCAGTGTTCCCAGTATCGTTTTGTATTCCCTTTTCCATTCTGAGCAGTAAAGCTGTATTTTGAGTTCATGTTTCAGTGCATGAGTCTGCGTTTGGGTCCGCTCTGTGCTGCCTGCACAGTTATGTGTCTGTTGTAAGACAACGTCTGCCTGGAGTTTTTCACGCTGGTTAAATATCTTTCTGTGCATTTTTAATGGGGCAAAACTGGAATTCACAGACTAATGAATAACATCACATTTCATCTTTACAGTCTGTGCAAAGTGAGGGACATGCCTGCTTCCTGATGATGCTCCCTTTGGCTCGTAGCGCTGCTGGTGGACCGTCCTGGAGCGGTGACACCGCCGGCGCTGAAGGTCATGTGACAGCCTTCAAACCCAAAGACGCATGATTTTCTTTTACAAAGGCTGGAATCCAATAAAACAAAAAGACTTAACACAAATGAATAATCACACTAATCTTTCTTTGTATTATAGAAATAAAATAAGGTGGAATAAAATCATTACTTTTGCTCTGTGGGCCCGAGTAGTGTAGTCAGTGTTTCAGGATTGCTGAAGAATCCCACGAGGCAGAGCAGCATCGTCCTGTGTTATGTATCATGGTATTAAACCTGCTTTTTACCAACAGAGGGGGGAAACTCCTTTCAGGTGAGTTACTGTTATTACTTCTGTGCTCACATTTGGAAGTGAAATGTAATGTTTAAAGACAGCAAAGACGATTAAAACCACAACTTGTCTAATAGACACCAGTTTACTGAGCTCCAAGTCTTAAAATGATCAAATAAATAAACCATGAGACTTCAGGCTGATGGGGATGTTTGTGTTTCCATCTTTCTTCACAATAAAAAATGACCTGTGATAAAGTCTTTGAGCGTGTGATCACAAAAACATCAGATACCAGTCTGGAGGATAACTCCAGCCTTCACGATGGTGCATCCCAGTAAACGACTCTATCATCCTGTCACTGTTATGTAACTCGTTGTACAGTAAATTATCCAAAGGAAAACCCGTTAAGTTCAAAAACTGTTGTATGAAAAGACTGTTTTTAACAGGAAGCGATGGAGCTCAGAGCAGCGCAGCTTCCACTGCCGCACGCTGCAACGATCACTCGATGCAGAGACGTGTGGCGTCCCTGTGCTGCAGAGTGGGCAGCGTCGCTGCTGAGCGCTTACCAATAACTCATTTTTACTGAGTGAGGGAGCCTGGGCCTGCTGACTGCTTCTTAGGCATTGCAGCGCCACCTTGAGGCAGGAACACAGCACAGCAGTACCGTCTTTGACCTGAACGCAGAGGTTGAACCTCGCGTGACAGGATCACTGAATATTTCATATGAGCTTTAACATATCAGGTGGATAATGTTTTAAACTTTGTTGTGCTGCGTTTATCTGTTTTAATGTCAGGTTTGGGTTGTTTTCACTGAAATCCTGAAGAGGCACACAGACACGGACACATGTCGGACTTTTATCTAAACACAAACTTTTATTCAGAAACAAACAGTACAAAATACATGCAGCTGTTTCAGAGGAGCTGCTTCAAGGCGCCTGCGAGCTTTGGAAATATTTGGATTTTAAAGGCAGGTTTTAATATTTTCAACAGCAGGGGGCAGCGTTTCTTGAGCTGGCGTTGTTTTAACTTTAGTTTTTGATGTTTCTAAATTTTCTCACAGATTTTGTTTGCCCGGCTGCAGCTGCAAAGGCACTGCACCAACGCCTGGTAGAAATTTGCATCACAGTCCTGCTTCCTTTGGCATCTGTTAAACATAATTCATAAAGGTTTTAGGCATAAAATCATTTTTCAACACATTCTCGTGATGTCTTTTCTTGGAAGCATTTCAAGTATTTAAAAATGAAAATACCTTTAAAAATAGCACCCTGTGACATAAAAAAGATTATTCCATTTCAGTAAAGTAGTTTCAGAGGAGTGAACTAAACTAATCATACATGGGTGGAGGACAAGGCGGCTCCTTGTGTGTGTTTAAGTCTTTACACTTTAACTGCCCAGAACAAAACCCACTGTGGACGAAGCTGCTCTGAGGTCGCTCTGCTGCTGTGTCAGCTCTCAGTGCAGATCGGTGGCCCGGCGCCTCATCTGTGCTTTGACAGACAAACTCTCTCGCATTCTGCCTGCGTCGCAAAGCGGTTTTCGTTGCCTCCGCAGCCGCTGTACCAGAAACGGGAGCAGACGCTGCGTTTGTGGTCGAAGAACCACCTGACCGTGTAATTCACACAGTCGCCAGCATCCTTGCCGAGGAAGCAGATGCCTGCAAGAGGTGACAGGAGCGAGGAGGCAAAATCAGCTCACAGAAAAACAAACTCAATAAAACAGAACAGAAGAATAGAAGAGCCCTTTATTGTCATTGTACATGTGCAAAATTATGGGCGCTCTGCAACGGAGGAAGAAAATATATCAATAGTAAAGGGCTTCAGGAATACATAGCAGACAGATCGGGGTCAGCAACCTTTAACACCCAAAGAGCAGTTTGGACCCAGCTTGTTGTTACCATAGTTCATGGAGGAGCTGCTCACTTACGTTTGTGGATCCAAAGATCCATGCTTGGCCTGCCTGGGGTTGAAAGCCTCGATAAATCCACGGCGCTTCGGCGGGTACGGTTATTTTGAGCGATGAAGAATACTAACATATAATTTTATTTTTGTATTTCAAGATCACGATAATCTTCCAATTGCGAACTACAAGTTAAAAAAGAACCAAGACAATTAAAATACACTTCAGTTACTTGTCATTTTTTTCCAAACCACGTGGAGCCGCAGTATAAGGACTAAAGAGCCGCAGGTTGCGACCCCTGCTCTAGAGGAATGTGAGTGTGTGAGCGTCCTGAGTGATGAGGGTCACTCAGACCATGCCTCAGATTGGTGGGCAGGGGTCGGGGAAGAAGCTGTTAGTGAGTCTGGAGGTGTGGCAGCTGACTGACCTGAGGCGCAGACCAGAGAGCAGTGGGTCAAACAGGTGGGGGGCGGGGTCACCTGTGATGGCCCTGGTTTACTTGAGACAGGAGGATCTGGCGATGGCCTCCAGGTGTGTCAGAGGGCAGCCAGTGATTTTTTGGGGGGTGCTAATGACCCTCAGTGCAGCCTTCCTGCTCTCAGTCGTGGCCCCTGAGTACAAACACCTGGCAGGAGGATCACGCTCTCCACTGAGGAGGGTAGAGCAGCAGCTCTGGGCCTTCTTTGCCAGGGTGTTTGATTTGATTTTTGCAGACTATTATTAAATGCATAAACAATGAAGAGTGAACTGAACAGGAAGTCTGAGCTCGGATATCTGCCGTCTGCTCTGAAGGCTGGGAAATATCAGTCGTTGTCCTCACACGGTAGGCTAGCAGGACACTGGGCACAGTTTATGTATCGAGCTGCAAAGTGCAGCTGTGCTTCTTACTAATAACACTGTAACCTCCTGACACCCAGCACACTCGTTTATGTCCTCTGAAGGGGAATTTATTTTAGTCTGTATCTTTTGACCGGTTTGAGCTACCCCACTAAAAGACTTTCCCTCAGTTCTCGGCTGGTTAAACTGAAGTAGGCTGAATGTTTGTGGCTCATGTTTTGGTCAATGTCTCCCTATTTGATGATTGCAGACTGTAGGTGCGATGTCACTGAGATCATCTGCGTTCCTCAAACTCAGCGTTCTTCCCGTCATCGTAGCGAGGAAGAGAAAGGACAGTGTGACTGAGAGCAGGTGGATGCTCACCTGTGGACACAAAGCTGTCCAGCTGCTTCGTCGGCTCCACGTCCACATCTGTCAGAGACCAAACAGTCAGCAGGGAGTGCGAGCTAAAGCTGCAGAGCTTCAGTGAAGCAGGTTTCATTAGAGCACTTTACAACACCACAGGCTGAGTTACACCCACAGGGGAGAAATAAACAGCAACACAGACGCCATAAACAGGCCAGTGATCCGAGTGTGTGCTTGTTAATGATGTGGACTCACTGACGACTGAATGTGAACCATTCGTGGTTAAAATCTGTTTGTTTTTAACTAATTAGAAACATGTCTGTAAAGGTTCTCAGTCATCCAGCTCATCGTAGTCTGAGGAGCTTGGAAAGAAAAGCGTCTGGACTTCTTTAAGTTGCTTGAAGACGTTTATGCTTCTTCAGTTCTTACAGCAACTGGTTTAAGCCCCGGCCCAAGAGGGGACGACGGACCCCCTAATGATCCTGTACCTAATCACACGAGCCGAGGTATGAAAACAGGTGCAGGTCACAATCAGCCAAGGGTTTGGGTGAAACCTAACTCCACCCTATCATGTGATTTCATTCCCGACGCCTTAACGCCCAATCACATCCTGGGCCTTCTGACCTCAGGGAATCAGCCTCTTTGCTGATTTGATGAAAGCCCAATTAGGATAATCGCATGTTTTAAGAGCTTTCTTTACACGTGTGGGTTCACCCAACATCTTGGTTGATTGTGACCCCCACCCATTTTCACACCCAGGCAGAGGATCAATAGGAGGTCCACGACCCTCGTAGGGACACTCCCACAGGGCTTAAAAATCTGGGACGCTCCACCAGTCGCTCTGAGAACTGAAGAAGCTTCTCGGGTGAAACGTCTTCAAGAAACTGAAAGTGCAGATGCTTTTCTTTCCAAAATGTTTTTGAATGTTACTGAGCACTAATTAGTGAGTGTGTGTGTGTGTTTATGTGTGTGCGTGAGTGCTCTACCTGTGAGGTCAGCTCCTGAAAACAACCTCTTTCTTTTGCTCAGAGTGTTGATGACGCTCAGGTTTCTTGCCAAGATTCCCGTCTGCTCCTGGAACCAGTTTCTCGGCTGATCGGAAATCTCCAGCTCCCAGTCTGCTGAGCCCTGACTGGACACAGAGCAGCGGCACTCGCTGAGCCATCACAATAGCTTTCTGAATAACACGTTTAATTATTGCTGCTCCGAAACTGCTGTTTACTAACATTTATGTGCTTTATATTTCAAGGCATAGAAATACTACAGAGAAACCCAACAATCAGACGACCTCATATGAACAAGAACTTGGCAACGGTGGGAAGGAAAAACTCCCTTTTAACAGGAAGAAACCTCCAGCAGAACCAGGCTCAGGGAGGGGCGGGGCCATAAAAAACAAACTGGAGTCTATTAGATAGATATGATACAAACCACTGCAGTGCAGTACCTGTAATACCTACAGCATGTTCTAATCGCTCTAATAGGATATTATGGTCGACAGTATCGAACGCTGCACTGAGGTCTAGCAGGACAAGCACAGAGATGAGTCCACTGTCAGAGGCCATAAGAAGATCATTTGTAACCTTCACTAAAGCTGTTTCTGTGCTGTGATGAGCTCTGAAACCTGACTGAAACTCTTCAATAAACCTCTGCAGATGATCTGTTAGCTGTTTGACAACTACTCTTTCAAGGATGTTTGATATAAAGGAAGGTTGGAGATTGGCCTATAATTAGCTAAGACTGCTGGGTCTAGAGATGCTTTTTGAGTAAAGGTTTAACTACAGCCAGCTTGAAGGCCTGTGGTACATAGCCGATTATTAGAGATAGGTTGATCATATTTAAGATCGAAGAATTAATTAATGGCAGGACTTCTTTGAGCAGTTTTGTAGGAATGGGGTCTAAAAGACACGTTGATGGTTTGGAGGAAGTAATTATTGAAGTTAACTCAGAAAGATCAATTAGAGAAAAAGAGTCTAACTTAACATCAATGGTACTAAGAGTAGCTGTAGATAATATTACATCTGTGGGATGATTATTGGTAATTTTTTCTCTAATGATAAAAATGTTATTTGTGAAGAAGTTCATGAAGTCATTACTAGTTAAGGTTAAAGGGATGGTTGGCTCAACAGAGCTCTGACTGTTTGTCAGCCTGGCTACAGAGCTGAAGAGAAACCTGGGGTTGTTCTTATTGTCTTCAATTTATTTGTGAAGAAGTTCATGAAGCAATAAAGAGAAACTTATTCCAGTTAATTAGTGCCAAACAGTAAGAGATGACATTGTCTCCAGCTTATGGGTTATCTGCTTTAAGGTGTGTTTGTGTGAGCTACACAGATGTGTTGTTGATGACAAAGCTGTGTGAGTCAGTGTGAGTCTGTGTGAGTCTGTGGAAGCTGTGGCTCAGTGTGAGTCTGTGTGAGTCTGTGTGAGTCTGTGGAAGCTGTGGCTCAGTGTGAGTCTGTGTGAGTCTGTGTGAGTCTGTGTGAGTCTGTGTGAGTCTGTGGAAGCTGTGGCTCAGTGTGAGTCTGTGTGAGTCTGTGTGAGTCTGTGGAAGCTGTGGCTCAGTGTGAGTCTGTGTGAGTCTGTGTGAGTCTGTGTGAGTCTGTGTGAGTCTGTGGAACCTGTGGCTTAGTGTGAGTCTGTGTGAGTCTGTGTGAGTCTGTGTGAGTCTGTGGAAGCTGTGGCTTAGTGTGAGTCTGTGTGAGTCTGTGTGAGTCTGTGGAACCTGTGGCTTAGTGTGAGTCTGTGTGAGTCTGTGTGAGTCTGTGTGAGTCTGTGGAAGCTGTGGCTCAGTGTGAGTCAGTGTGAGTCTGTGTGAGTCTGTGTGAGTCTGTGTGAGTCTGTGGAACCTGTGGCTTAGTGTGAGTCTGTGTGAGTCTGTGTGAGTCTGTGTGAGTCTGTGGAAGCTGTGGCTTAGTGTGAGTCTGTGTGAGTCTGTGGAAAGTGTTACCTGTTCGTGTCCAGAGTGTCGCCTGGCTCTGACAGCTGGCTGCAGGTCAGTTTAAATGGGAGTGGAGGATAAGTGTTGAGTCCCTCTGAAATAAACCCGAACAGCCCGTCAGTGTGTGTCTGGTTACAGACGACAGGGAGATCTGAGCGTGCTCTTACTGTTGAGGGCGGAGAGGAAGACCCTGATGAAGCGCTGGGCGTAGCCCTGCTCGTCGGCCTTCAGCCTGTCGAGTCTGATCAGGTGCTGCTGTATCGGCACGCTGGCCAGCTCCTCCACCTCCATCCGGTTGTAACGATCACCCACCGTCACCACAAACAGCGCCACCCCCTCACACTTGGCCTTCTGGGAGATGTAGCGCAGCTTGGCCTGGTCTCTGTAGGCCGTCTTGGTGCCCACCACAGTCAGGACAGCCCTCTTGCTGCGCGGCTGGCCGGCCTTCAGCAGCACCTCCCTCAGGGTGTAGTCCAGCATCTGTCCCAGCGCCAAAGAGCCGCCCTGCTGCTGCATGTTCTGCATCATGTACGTCTTCATGTCTCCAGCATTCTGGTAGGTCTGCAGGCCGAACTCCACCTTGGTGCTCTGTTGGACCAGAGCTACTCGGGCCTGGCGGCCGGCTCGGCGGGGCTGTGGACTCACGGCCAGCTGCTCCACCACAGAGCTCAGCAGCTGCCGGGCACCGGCGTATTCATCGGCCTGGATCTCCCTGGAGCTGTCCAGCACCATGACCAGGTCCACATCCGCCTGCTGAGGCAGCACTGGTTCCTGGATGAAGGTGCACTCCTCTGCACGCCTGCAGGGGTCTGCAGAGACATCAGCAGCCACTGAAAACACCTTTATTCATCCACATACGCTGCTCGTGTATTTAACGTTAACTTCATTGTAAAAAGTGATTTTTCTCATGTATTACCAAAACTGAAACAAAAAAGTCTGATATTGTGTAAGTGTTTTTCATCCAGGGAAGGATTAGACACCTAAAGGCATAAAGTTATGTATCAACCAAAGTCTCTGTCAGTGTACAGAAGTTAAATATTTAACAGTTTTTCTACACGATGAACAAAGAAAGAAATGTGTGAAATCACAGAAAGAGTTCTGGAAGTTTTGTTTTTAACTGCAGTCGTATAAAAACCTTTCATTTGTTATTGCTTAATGACTCAGGGAGGTTTTAATCAGCAGGGAAAGTCGTAAAACTGCAGCAACTTGTTGGCGGTGAGCAGCAGATCCAACAAGTTAGAATCAAAAATGGCTTCAAGTGCACATTCAGGGCTGTGAGACTCGCAGGGGAGAACACGCATCACGTTTAAGGCCTGGACAAGTTGAATCGTTTTGTTCTCCATCGTGGAAAAATGGCTGAAAATAAAACCAGGCCAGCTTTAAAAACTCTGCACTCAGCTCTGCGGTCTCATCCCTGTGTTTCTGTCTGTGCACTCGGCCTGAAGCTACACTTGCTGCCTCGGAGTGTCGGCCCCCTTCCTTCTGTCACATATCGGTATAAATAAAGTCCCACCCCTACCTACTATCACAGTCACCTGCTGCAGAGCCGATAATGGCATCAATAAAAGTAGCCGCACGTCCTGAGAGCAGTGAGATGTGGCGATTTACATTTTTAAGAGGACTGTAAAGTCAAGCTTCCTCATATTCACTTTGATCCCACACAGCTCATCTAACTCGAACTAAAAAAGTGTGCAGTGCAGATGAGGTATGAGCATCAGTCGTTACCGTAACAGACGGCACAGCTCTTGACCCTCCTCAGGTCAGCAGCCGGCTCCTGTGGCCTCCTCAGCACCGTGAAGATGGAGTTTCCTGTGTCGTCAGCCTGAGAGGAGACAGCAGCTACCGTTACCGACCGCTTCGCTCGTTCATGACAAACAGAATTCCTCAACGACTGAAGGAAGACGACAAGCAGCTTAAAGAAAATGATGTTTTATTAAACTTTCCCTCTTCGGTCCATCTGTCTTGTATGTGCTTTATAACTGACAGCCATGAGAGAAGGCTTCAGGCACCACAGCTGTTTCTTCCTGTTGTACACTAACTTCTGGCTACACACTGTAAACGTAACTGGAGCCGCACAGGGAGACTAAGTGCACAATGAGCTGGAACGACTTTGTGCTTGCAGGCCAAACAGGCTGGGAAAAAGGCCCTCACATCATGTGCTGAGAAGGTCCCAGATGTATTGGCTCAAGTGAGAGCAAAGAGTTTAAAAGGGAGATGATGAAACCGTGGAACCCTCCAGAAGTCATCACACTGTAAGGTCTAAAAAGGAAACGGGGACACCCTGACTGTAGCATCAAGAGCCAAATGTTTTTTAATCCAAGGCAAACACTCCGATAATCTCAGGGCGCCGTTGCTGTAACAGTGCTTACTGATTTATGAAGTCCCATCTTCATCCAAACCAGATATTACGATATCGACTCCACACTCCTGTATGTTCACACTGAGAGGCATGGTAGGTTTTGTGGACAGATAGGGTGGCACGCTCGCTGCATTATTGCATCACTTCCTGCTCCTGGTGCACCACATCAGTGGTGCTTGTTCAGTTGTCTAAAGAGCAGCAACATCAGCAGTAACTGTCTGAGAAGCTGGCTCTCTTCTGCTCACTTTGTCGGTTGTCCAATTATTCCTTTGCCTCCTTTAGCACCTGGTCGCCTGGTTGTAGCTCTGGAGGCCTGGCTCCCCACAGAGCCAGCCAGGCCCTGTGGTGCTTTGCAAAGGTACTGTTGGCCTGGTTGACTGTGTCCAAAGTGGGAAATCAGGCCAGTTTGGTGACTACGAGGAGGAAGTGTAGCCTCAAACAGAAACCTTCAGTACGTTTCCCTGTGTACAGACTCCCTGGACTGCTTCCTGTGTGGTGAGTGTCGGAGAGAGAGGCTGGTCGCGTGTGTGGATTGCCTGAAGAGGAATGAGCACTTTGCCCCTGGATTTCCCTGGAGCCCTGACCCCTCACCTTTTTGTATATACACCCGGTGTGCATCAGAGTCCTGCGTGTGAGTCCTCCACCTCAATCGTAACAGCAGCTCCCATTTCATTTATTAACCTTTTCATCTACGCTAAAAAAAAGAAAAAAAAAAAGAGGCAGCACGGTGGCACGGTGGTTAGCACTGTTGCCTCACAGCAAGAAGGTCCTGAGTTCAATTCCACCATCAGGCCGGGGTCTTTCTGTGTGGAGTTTGCATGTTCTCCCCGTGTTTGCGTGGGTTCCCTCCGGGTACTCCGGCTTCCTCCCACCGTCCAAAGACATGCAGCTTGTGGGGATAGGCTGATTTGACAATCCAAATTGCCACTAGGTGTGAATGTGAGTGTGAATGGTTGTCTGTCCCTGTGTGTTGGCCCTGCGACAGACTGGCGACCTGTCCAGGGTGTACCCCGCCTCTCGCCCTATGACAGCTGGGATAGGCTCCAGCGCCCCCCGCGACCCTGAAAAGGATAAGCGGAAGCGAATGGATGGATGGATGGATCTACGCTAGTCCATGCTGGTATCAACATACTGAGTTATCCTGACCCACTGAGTCACAGCCAGACTCCTCATCGCACAGGCCGAGGAGGAGGAGTGGCAGCACTTCAGCTTATTAACCAACCAAAGACACAGTTTGAATTCATTTAAAAAACTGTTAATAAGCAGTTCTCCTTTGTTATAACAAACAAGACATAATATTTGGTTACAGATTATTACTTCAGTACTTCAGACTAAAGAAGAAACTGATAGTTGGGGTGACCCTGAATCCTTGTCGGTTGTATAAAATAATGTCCAGCTTATGAGTTTTCTGATCAAAGCTGTGTGTTTGAGCTACCCCAGGGAGTCACGCACTTCACATTCCAGGCTCTATTCTTTCTACAGAATCCAGAGTCAAGATAAAATGATTAGCAAGACACCAGAACACTTTTCTTAAAGGTAACGCAGTTTGCTACTTGATTGTTCCTGGGAAAAAGTAATTTGCTTCACTACCTGTTACATTAAAAAAAGCTGTCTCACAACCACAGTTTAGTAACATGAACCTCAGGCTGCACCAAAGCAAATCCCTAACGAGGACTCACATCTCTGAGATCTTTCTCTTAGCAGAACACGAAGCAAAGACTGATTCTACTTTAGAAACGTGAGCAGGTAGACAGGGAGGCTGCAGCCCGACTGCTGTTTGTTACCTGTGGAAGGTAAAGTCTGTCTGGGCAGCATCAGCAACAGGTTTCCTACAAAAGCTGTTTTTGGTTCCCATCCCCAGATGGTCTCAGTCAGGTTTTAAGTCAGACTAAATGAAAGATGATTTTGTGCATGATGGTGCAGTTTAAAGTGTTCAGGTTAATTCATCAACATCGTTTTTTCCAACAACAGAAAAACTATGAAACATGTTTGAGAATTCATTTGTAATGTATCGTCTAATTTTAGCATGTTCACCATGGACCTGATGGAGGCTAAATCAAACTCACCTCCATCGCCTGATTAATCGCGGGAACGTTCCTCAGGGAGATGATTGCTGGGACGATGTTCAGAGCCCGGTACTCCATAATGGCAGCAAGAATGTCAGTGTTGTCCTGAGACGCTCCATTGGTGAAAAACACGGCCACCTTCCTCACCATGAACCCAGCTCGCACTCGTTTGAAGATGTTCTGACCCACAAAGCGCATGGCGGCGCCCAGCTGGCGTTTGTTGGACGTCTTCTCTAGGGCGATGTTCTTCACAGCTTCTATCAGCGCAGTCTTGCGATGGTAGTCCTGGAAGTGGATCAGGTACTTGGTGTAGGCGCTGTATCCAACCACAGCCACGCGAGCGCCTTGTGGACAGTTGCTCTCAGCGATGCTCAAGTCCTCCAGCAGGTGGAGGAGGGCGGAGCGCTGCCTCTCGAGGGCCGTCGGAGTCACGTCGTCAGACATGTCCAAGCCGAACACCAGCTCGGTGGGGTAGGCCGGACACTGTGACTCACCTGGAGGAGGTAACGTCAGGAAGAGCTGAAGTGAAACGACCGCGGTGTTGGAAACACGCTCAGGCCGATTAACAGATACTCAAAGACGACTAGTTACAAGTTACAAAGGACTTCTGCTACTCAGTAAAATCCACCAAGCAGTTGGAGACAGTTTCAGATAAAAAGGTGCAAATATGTCCCGATGATCTCAGTCAGTCGGCATCTGTGGACAAAGTCTTTGTGCTGTACTCACCATGTTTGTTCTCACTAAGAGGAGACGTACGTACCGTGTGAACAAGCTGTGTGAAGCAGAAACACATTCACTTATCACAGCGCTCGTACTCTGCAGTTTGCTTCCACAAACGTTCGTTTTAGTTTCCATCCTCTACATAAAAACTCATAAACAAACAGCTGATCATTGTTTTGCAAACGTGTTTAAAGCGATGACACTTACCACAGTTGTCCCTGATTTTGTTGATCAGTTCGCATTCCTGAGACGACAGAAAATGTTCTTTGTAACAACATATTTATTTTAAGCAGGTGAAGCGATTTAAAGGTGGACTTACAGACAGGCCTCTGCTCCCAGGAGGACCTTTCGGGCCCTGGATGGAGGAAAAACAGAGATTATTGTAAGTTTATTTGGGAGGATAATCAAATGTGACTTTTATCTGTGGCTTCCACAGGGTGATGACCCGCTTCCTTTACATGGTGCCGGTTTTACGTTGATGTGGTCCCTCCCTGACAACGGAACAGGATGCAGCGTTACTGCTGGAGTCTGCCAGTCATGGATGGATCTTGTGTGATGTCTGTTCCTATGGACAGTGATCCCAGCAATTTGTGATGCTGTGTCATTACCAGCTTTTTGAACTGAAATCGTCCATCAGTAACCAGGACGTGCTCACAGCCATCTGCCTCCAGCTCAGATACCATCCTGCTCTGTCACAGCAACCCTCTGCATGATCTCGCCAAATACATCCATGAAACCTCTATGAGGTCTTTCTCTTTTCATCCTGCCTGGCAGCTCCATCTTTTAATATGTCCTCTGTCTAATTTAATTTAAAAACTAAATGAGCTTTTTCTTATTGAAAGATTTGCTTAGAAGATAACATCATTCAAAGAATTATTAGACGTGCTAATGAGAGTGAAGGTAGGCAGGTGAAGATGCAGTTTAAACGTACTTTGTGTCCTGGATATCCGTCACCTCCAGGCTCACCTGGCTTTCCTGGCATGCCTGAGTTCCCCTGTATGGGTCACACATAAATCACAGAAGAAGCAAAAAGCCAACGTCTCAGTGACGCGACATCAAAGAAACCTTTCTTACCCCACGACCCCGGTTCCCCTTGGATCCTGGATGCCCTTTCGGTCCCTTCGCACCGTCGTCGCCCTGAAGACAAAATGCCGTGTCTCAATCACCACAGAGTCCAACATACTTCTAGCTTACTTTGGCTGAACCACATGGTGGCATCAAAGTTTTAGTGTGTGGAAAATGGAAGGACTCACCGGTAAACCAGGGTAACCAGGAAAACCAGCATCTCCCTGTACAGAGAAAGGAAGAAGCAACGATTTCACGATTAAGACTTTCTAAAATGTTCGGCCACATGTGTAAATCTGTTTTACCCACATCATTGTCCAGCTGAACAGCACCAAAGACATCCCCATGCCTATGCAGATGATACTAAGCTGTATTTTTCCACTAAGCCCCCAAATCTCAACAGCCTCCCAGACCTCAATCACTTCACCACTGCCAGTGAAAAATGGACGAACGTTCCTTTTTCTGAATCCTGGTAAAACTGAGGTTCTTCAGGTTCTTATGAAAACTTGGGAGGGAACATTTTGGATTGTGCCAGCACAGAGCTTGGGTGCGGGTCACCAGTGACACAAACCACGGTGTATCCTGAGAGAACCAGAACATCTTCTCCTCCATCAAACGAATAGCTGAAACTAAAACCATGTGGCGTTCTTCTTACTGCTTTTCATTGTTGATGAAAACAGAATTCATTCAGTTTTTGTTGGTTGATGTCAAATTAAGGTTCAGCTCTACCTTTGAACCTTTCGGTCCTTCAGGTCCAAACCCGTCACGACCATCCAGACCCTGAACACAGAGAAAGTCTTGCATGAGATAACTGCATTGAATTACAGATATACACAAGCTCAGCTCATGTTCGGGATCCTACCGGCATTCCTCTGGGTCCTGGTGGTCCCAGAGCACCCTTCACACCTGGTTCTCCTGGTTGGCCCTTAAATAACAACCATGGACATTTCTCCATCAGAATTTACACCCCCATCCAACAAAACCCTGCCAAAATATCTTTCCATTTATAAATAAAGAGTACATTATTTACAGGCTGAATCCAGTTTTATTCACATTTTAAACGTTTAAACTGCTGCTGTGGTTTATGGCCACGATCCTGGGCCATTTGACCCAGCGTTTTGAGTTTTTATACATTTGGATGTTTATGGTTTATGTTTAAGTTCATCAGGTTATCTAAGTTCATTTCTGTTATACTGAGGTTGCTGTTGTTTATTACAGTCCCCTGGTGTCTTCACCCCGTGTGTTTAAGTCTCCCTCAGCCTTCACGTGTTTCATGTCTGCGTGTCATTACGCTTCCTGTTTTATTTTGAAGAGGTCTGGTGTCCCATGTTCATTGTGTTTAGTTTCACTTCCCCTGTGCCGTCATTGTGTTTCCGCTTCATCACCTCCTGTGTGTATTTAGTGTGTGTTTCCACTCATTCCTCGTCCAATCGTCTGCTTTGTTTCCATGCCTCTAGGTTTATGGATTCATGTCAGGTCTTCAGGTTTCTAGGTCCTTGTTCTAGTGTTTTTATATTTAGCTCACCCAGTTTAGGTTATTGTTAGTTTCTCCTTTGCCTTTTGTTTTTGTGCTGTTTACTAGTGATGTGACGTTCTGTATCGAGGCTTCGGAGCGTGTGTCCAGTAATGGAGGGGGCGTTTCCGCGATGCGCGTATCGAGGCTTGCTTCATTTATGGGAGGAGCTGAAAATGATGACGTCCGAAGCCTCGCTGCCCGGCTGTACCACGTGACTGGTTCATGAAGTGGTTCGAACTTTGCCGCGAGCTATGACAGCGATATAAACCCTCAGACTTCATTCAAAATGTGGGTGTTTGATGGAGAGTTGCGGTTAGAGAGAGTTTGGAGACCGTTTGGAGGTTTATGAGAGTGAGGAGAGAAAGTCAGGAGAGAATGGAGCCAGCTAAGAAGAGGAGGATGTCCTCCCCTGTGTGGGAACATTTTGATCTTATTCCTCCCAACAAGGTATGTACATTTCTACAGAAGATGTATTTTCATGATACTGATGGTGCAATAAAACCTATGTTGAGCTGTCTTGACTTTTGTACAAGGTGAAGTGTTTGCTATGTGCCAGGGAGCTGGGATATAACAACAACATCCATGCTTAGGCACTACAGAGCTTTGCATGAGAATAAGAGGAACACCGATTGTGGAGCAAGACCAGGTGAGCCATCAAATGCAATGATAATATAGCATGCAGTAATGTTACTAAATGATATAACAATATTATACAACTGTTATAAGTTACGTGTGTGATATTTATATTTGTGCTTTGTCTTTATTGTCTTTCCTCAGGAGAACAATCTCAAATAGATGAAGACCTGGTCAGCATGGTGATTGAGGACTCCCAGCCATTTAGCATTGTGGAGGACAAAGGATTCAAAAGATTTGTTAAATCATTAAATCCCAGCTATGTTCTCCCCACTAAAAAGGTCGTAAAAGCAGTGAAAATTTAGTTTTTACAGAATAAAATGTGAACAGGCAGGACTGAGGCTCAAAGCCTCAGTGTGTAGCTGTCCATACCTCAACGTTACAAAAGCACAACTACTGTCCACACCCCAACCACACCTCACCTCACAGTAAATGATCATTTCCATTTCAAGCATTTCCAAATAATCATTTCCCATACTGCCACTATAAATATACACAGTATACTGCCATCACTACAATATACATGTTTTACACACTCCTTTTGTTGTTGACATTTACAGGCTGTGTGCAAAATGCCACACTCTTCAAATTCATGCCAACTAATATTTTTACGTCCAGTAGGTGTCCTGCTAGAGCAAATGAAGCTTCATGAAGCTTTGCGCTGGGGTGAACCAATTGGATGAAAAGCTTCAGTGCTTCATGGGGCTTCATCTGCCCATCACTACTGTTTACCAGCCTACAATAAACAGCTCGCTTTCAGCTAATATTAAGTCTGTTTCCACTATTATCTACTCACATTCACACAGTTTGCTTCAACCAGACTGTGACACAAAATCTCATTGGGGTCATTAAAGCTTGTAGTTGGATAGGGGTTGGGTTTTGACCTCTAGCCGCGGGCTACATGGGTATTCTGGTTAAAAGCTTTCCTGAATGCAAAGAAAGGAAGCGATGTCACCCACCTTCTGCCCATTAGGGCCAGGACGTCCAGGTAGCCCTGGTTCTCCAACAGATCCATGTTCACCCTGTGGAGGAGCAGAGCTGCCACTGTTCACTCTATTCACATCATGCAAACACTGAACACTCTTTATGTTGCAGCCACTGGAAATACTTCTAAAGTCTTTAAATGTCTAAATGTTTAAATGACCTTTAAAGCAATAATAATAATAAAAAAAGCAATGTTGGTATTTTTCCTCATGCAAAACTCCCTTTAATCAGACACATGCTTCATTAGAAAAACACAATCAGTACATCATAATTGAACTCGTTGGTCAGTGCATGCATACAGCCTAGTTGATGAACGCACCTGATTTCCTGGAAAACCAGGTGTTCCTTTGGGTCCAGGTTCCCCATTGTCCCCAGCAGGGCCCTGCAGGGTCATCACAGTTTGATAACTGGTGATTATTTACACCTCTGCTCTTCCAATCAATGATGACTGATGGATAGTCTGCATAGCTGTACACTAGTAGTCATCTGTAGTGTACGCTGATAATAATATATATGTCACTACACTTTATTTGTATTGCTTCTAAAACAACGAAGTGTTGAAAAATAATAATAAAATTAGGAAATTAAAAGAACAAGAAAAAACAAGGGCGCTAGGATGTCAATCCTGGAAAACATTCCATCAAACAATAATTACAGAGCTATGACAAACACAGCAAATCAGTGCAATCTGATCAGACAGCGTGTGGTTGTCTGCATGCGCCTGCCAGAATCCTTTCTACGGCCAAACTTCATGACGTCATGCATGAAGTACATCCTAGTACAGATGCCGGGAGTCTATGTATATATAACAGGATACTGGAGTCAATTCTCTATCATCTCACACGTCGATTTAATCAGTTTCTGTTTGATGGTTATTCAGCTGTGTGACAACCCGAAGGATGCGGCCTCCGAAGGATGCGGCCTAGGTTTTGGGACACAGCTTATGGAAAGACCAGATGTTTTTCAGTCACCAGGGCCTGAGGCTAAGTAATTCACCTGGAATAATTTTGTGTGTCCCTGACCAAATGGCGTGGAACACCTGCCTTAAGAATTTGGTTGGTGTCATTTAAGCACTGTGTGCCAGGAAGAGGGAGGAGCCAACGCAGGACTCAAAACTCAAAAGAATTAACTAAGGCAGGCAAAACACCAAATACAAAAAAACGTAACTCAGACGTGAAACTAGACAACTGAGAAAGTGAGGAACAAGCAACTAAGAGCAAGGAAAAGGGGGGACACTCGCAGCAATATGGGACGATGCAACAATGGGCAAAGGCAAACGGTGGAAACACACGGGGAATGGGGGAGAGATCAAACATAATGAGGTGGGAGGAAGGAAAACAGATGAATGAAACTCAGAGACAGAACTTATACGAGAGACGTGACAGACTAACCAGGGAGGGAACAAACTAAACCAACAGGAAGTACAAATGATTACACTTGGAAGAACGAGGAAACTAAACAATAGCAAAGAGAACATAAGAAACAGAAACACTGTGTTAGCGTGACAGCAGGACGGCGTCATTCACACATCGTCACAGCCGCTCTCGTCTTAAAGAGCGCAGGATTTCATATGTTGCTTTGAGAAAACAGTCATGGTGTGGATCAGTGCAGTCATGTTTTGGGGAAGTACGATCTGACGTTGGCCACATTTCAGATCAACAGTGAGCTTATTTGTGTCTGTGTGATACCTCCTAATGCTTTAGCTCATCACATGAACGTACGGCGGCCTGAATGTGCAGACGGAGAATATCACTTTCTGTCGACGTGAACACTGCCCATGAGACTGTTATACAACATGTGTTCACAAATACACTCCACTAAATGAGAAACAGCTTTTCTTAAGTTGCTAACTTATACCAAGCAGAGCTGCAACTGCATCCTATCTGGCTTTGTGGTTTGACAGAGAAAAAAGAAATTCATGAATAGTTCCACTGAATTTCTCTGGAAGTCTGTCCATGGGCCAAATCCAGCACAAATCTGCCAAATCCAGCTGAGCGAAAGCCAAAGTGTAACCGGAGTGATGCAAAAACACAGACTAAACTGGCACCTCTCGAGTCCTGTGGGGATTTCTGCCTATTCAACTAAAACAAAACTTCTAAGGAATAATGTGTACAGTTACTGTCAATGATCCTTCAGGAATTTAATGCTAAATTCAACCAGATGCAGCCTGCGGGAGAACATTTACAGCTTACTGCCTCAGCTGTAAACTCTGTTAGCCTGGCTCTGAATCACGGCTCTTGAACAGTTGAGACTTCAATATTTGAAACAGCTTATTAGTTCCAACATATCGAGGGGTCTTACAACGCAGTGGAGATCCCTTTACAGGCCCAGCGACTTGAACATGATGCGTAGTGGTTACATACAGTTGTGGTCAGATGTTCATCACGGGCATGAATTTCAGGTCATTTTGGATTTTTAATGATTTCTTTAAACCTTTTCCAGTGTGCAACGATCGTAGAGAGTGTGCATTAGAGCAGGGCGATATGACCAAAAATATTTATCACGATATACATTTGAAAATTTGCAATAACGATATAACTGACGATATAATTGACACGAGACAAATTGAGATGAGAGATGAGATGAGATAGCCTTTATGTGTCAGTTGCAGGTCTTTTGCCCACAACCGAGATGACAGACCTTGCCGACCGTACCTACAATACACAAACCTCTCCTATCATTTCAATCCCAGCGGGCAGCCTTGTGGGGGTTTGAACAGCCGGTTCCGCTTTCTTTATTCTTTGATAAGTTAGGGCCAAGCCAGCTCCGATCAGCCAGAACCCTGTTATCATGGTTCCGAATAGGTAGATATCTTCAGCACTCAGTCTCACTCGAGCCCAAACTTCTCGTTGAGGAAGGGGTGTCAATTGCATTTAGGGACCAGTTGATCAAATTCATAATTCCTTTTTGTTCCCTCTCTGTTCCAGGGAAAAGGAATACAGAAAAAAAAGAGACTAGACAAGGACATAAGCAGGGAAGATGAGGGAGAGGAGAAAAAGTGCGTCCGCCTCCTCCGAGAGCCAAAGAAGAACTCCTCAACTTTATTAGTGCAAAAAAACAAAACAAAAAAACCTCATCAATGTGTTTTCACTTAAACAAGCAGCTGTTTTTTATCTGCATTAAAGTTATATAAACATTTAACAGTGCAAACTGACAGTTTAACCAAAAGGCGTTTCCAGTGGAAACTGGCCGACATATCCTCAGCATAACCATGTATAATATCCACAACACTTAAAAAGAGGTTATACACACACAATACGGTAACATTATGCTGAAGCACAGTACGTATCACTCTGCGAGGCTCCGCCTACGACAGCCGTAATGCTCCAACAATCCATCAAGCGGTGCGGCTTCGTAGCTTAGCAAAGTCGTACTGAAACATTTGACAGATTTTCGAGCGCCGTGCACATAAAATCGTTTTGAGGTCAGTAAACACAACCAGAGTTCATACATAAGGCGCACGGGATTATAAGGGGCTCTGTCGACTTTCAGACAAATCAAAGGATGGATTTTAAGTGCGCCGTATTTTCCAAACAACGCGGTAATAACGACGGCCCGCTAGCATGCGCTACCAAAAATAGTGCTTTGTTGTGTATCTGACGGACGAAAGCTAAACCAGTTCCACACCAGTGAAGCTGCAGCATTTTTACAAACCAGTTCTGGTTCATCGTTTCATTCAACGATCCACTTTCGCTCTTCTCCTTCTGCGTCGCCGCCATGTGCGTATGTAAACAAAGGCACAGCCCATGCGCGTTTTACCCATATTCTATCGCCATGTTTCATTTTCTTATCGTTGCCCAACATTACACCGGTGTTACCGTGGATGGTATGATATGGCCCAGCACTAGCGTGCACCAAATGGATTTTCTCTAATCCACACTGTCACGGACCCGGCTCTGGAGGACTCGGGGGTCCGTGACCAGTTTTGACTGTTGTTATTGTTGTTAGTATTATTAGTATTTGGTGATGTGTGCTTTCTCCACAATGCTGTGTTAGTCTGTGTCCCACTCGTATGTATAGGCAGGGTGTGGGTGTATACGTGTGTATGTCTGCGGGTGTGGCTGGAGGATGGAGCACAGCCACCTGCAGGCCTGATAGGTGTGGCCCTGCGAAGGACTGGCCACACCTGAAGTTCCTGCCACACCTGTTGGTGATCAGGGCTCGTCGGGGGAGCTACTTAGGAGAGTGTTGGAGCTCCCACCGGCGCGGGATCATTGAGTTATCGTACCAAGTTAGTGTGTCAGCATATGTCTGTGTTGTTCGTATATGCCCGCCGAGGGTTAGTGTTGACGGCTGCCTCTATGGTTTCCCTGCAGGAGGAAGAGTGGTCCAGAAAGGCAGCACGCACGGGGTGTGCGGAAACACAACAGCGGGGAGCACGAGCACGAGCACAGACGTCGGAGGGAAGCACGCACACGGGGTTCAAGGGAGCAACGGGGAGTTATTGTGTTTACAGTTTTTCACTGTGAATAAAGAGCACTGTTTGCATCGCAGAGTCTGCGTTTTGGGTCCTCCTTTCCCCACATCCCCACGGTCTGCCAGCCAGACCGTGACACACACAGGCTCAAATATAAATAAACATACTAATATTTGGCTAAATGTCTCAAAGTTCTTCACAGACGCTCTTGGTAGCTGTCGATAAGCTTCTGGCATAATTCTGGCTGCATGTTTGATCACTCTTTTTATCAGAACTGAGGACTTGACCAGAGGGTGTTCCCACTCTGAATGACCGTCAGCGTTCCCACAACATTCATAGTAAGAGCAGCGATGCGAGAGGAAGGCTGAGTGCGGGGAGGAGGGGTTAAACTACAGCAGAGGCAGTCGCGTCTTTTCTGAGTTAAATATATTCGGTCTCACAATTAAGGTCAACCTGCCGTGCGTCCAATCACAAAGCAGACCGTCACGACAGAACCGGACTCTCACCTGTGGCCCAGCAGCACCTGGGATACCGGGAGGGCCTCGATTTCCTTTCTCACCAGGTGACCCCTGCAAACAGAGTCAGACGTCTGTGTACAGTCACAGATATACGGTATAATCCTGATGCTGCTTCATATCGTCTTCTACCTTCTCACCACTGGGACCTCTTCTTCCATTACGACCCTGCACAAGAAAAAAATGTCACCATCATCATGCTGAAGTCTTTCTGCAGCACAGAGCAGCACCTTCCTACCCGAGTCTCTGTGTGAGGATCACTGCTCTTCATGAAAACAGCTTCTCTTAGAGAGAAACAGAAGAACGATTTTTCTGAGAAATCTCACCGGGTTTCCATCTAGTCCACTGTCACCCCCGTACCCGTCTGGACCAGGACCACCCTGTGGATTAAAAAACATTCTGATAACTGCATCCAGCCATCTGTCCTTCTGCCCGTCCATCCACAGAATTATATACTTTGGTCAAAATATTATAATTATATATTGTGACCATTTGGCCTGGCTTTCCTCAGACCGTACACCAGAGAAGGTCAGGGCTGCATGGTGTCAGTCACTGGTTGGTAATTTCAACATTTTGGTCTTTGTATCCTGAGTGAGCTACTCAGGACCAGCTCATATAGTCTTCACTCATTTGTGATGTACATCAGGTGGGCTTATTGATTTAAAAGTAAAATTAATCACATTTTATTCAGAAACACTTTAAATTAGCAACTGGAACCATAAATCCACCAAAGAGTGTTCAGCGCTCCTTTTGTCATAGACTTCTATCCAATCAGACCAGAGGACTCGCCCCCTGCCGACCAGGTTAGGATGCTTCTGTATTGGCTTCACATTCATGTTCAATCACTGGCCACATATCTGATCAGCCAATCACGTGGCACCAAATGAATGCATATAGGTGTATATGTGGCATGGTTGTTGGTACAGGACGGGTTGGTCTGACTATTCTGCTGATCTGTTGGGACTTTCCACACAATCATTTACAGAGGAAGCTCTGAAAAGACAACATGCAGCGTTAACAGCAGATCTCTGAGAGAAACGACCTCACTGATGTCAGAGGTCAGAGGAAACGTCTCTAAATCCACAACACATTAAACTTGAAGCAGATGTGTACTGCAGCAGAAGACCACACCACGCACTCCTGTCAGCTAAGAACAGAACTGACTGTCTGATCCAATGGCATCCTCTCTTCTGAAAAGAAAGTGACAGGGTGTCACATGCTCGCCCCGCGTCCTCCAGCTCCCTTCCACAGTCCGAAGGCATGCTCGTTAGGTTAACTTGTGATTCTGAAGGTATGAAGTGTGAGTATGAGTGTGAATGACTGTGTGTCTCTCTGGGACAGACTGGAAACCTATCCTCGGTGAACAACAGGCTCTGCATCCCCTGAAACCCAACAAATACTTTAGTATCAAAAACGCACAGTTCCTCTGATGCCCAGAAGAGGCAGCAGTGAGTCAGTCTCCATAGACACTCGTGTTGGCTGTAGATCAGGAGGTAGATCAGGTCATCTACTAACTGGAGGTTTGGGCAACATACTAACCCGAGCTGCTCCCTGATGCATCGTCAGAGGGTGAATGTTAGAGAGTGAAAAAGTGCTTGTGTGAATGAGGCATGTTGTACGAAGTGCTCTGAGCATTCAAGTGCTATTTTAGAGGCAGTCCATATTAAAAACGTTTACAGCCTGATAAGAAAATCAGCTTTAGTCTCTGTAGATAATTTACGGTAAACTAGTGGCATCATGGCGGCTAACGTTCAGCTTTTACATAAAGATGTGGACGTGTCTTACTGGTCTCCCTGGGCTGCCGGGGTCTCCTTTGGGTCCTGGTCTGTTGTTGTCGACACCCGGGGTGCCCTGTCAGACAAAAACAGTGTTCGGTTCTTGAAGTGGAGCTTCCAGCTGTTTCCCAGCTGCGATCAGCTGTCGGGTTTTCCGACAGAAGAAAGAGCCGATATTACAGTTTTAACTAGGGCTGTGCGATATGACCACAATCTCATATCCCGATATCTGACGTTTATCGTCCGATAACGATATAAATCACAAAAACGTAACATTTTCTGTAAAGTCTGTGAATCTCGGGCAGCTCGACTTGTGTGAAGTGTTTCCAGCTGTGCGTCGAGTGTTTTAACCGATGCATGAAACATAGACATAAGCTGTAACGGCCGCCGTTTTCTTTGTGAGTATTTATTACACGGCGTGCTGCGGGGAAAAGCCTGTTCTAACGTTGGAGTCTAAGCTTTATTTTTTAGCACCTGGCGGCTCTTTTTTGCTTCTCATCTGTAAATAATCTGCTCTTTCACGTGATTCAGTTTATTTTGAAAAGTCTCAACAGGATCTTGAGCTTTATTGTGAAAGGTTTATGTGGAACATAAACAAGCGGACACGCGATGCTGTTACCGTCGTTGTTGCAAACGACAACGCATAAAAACAGGCGCTTGTCCGTCTGTAGTGTGGTTATATTACATATAAGAGTAAGACAGAACTTTAAGAAATGAATATAGTCACTACAGTGATCAAAACCATGAAAAAATTTTGCCGTAAACACTTTATTTTGCGACACCACGAAACAAACGATAGCGTAAAATGAAAGAACGTTTTTATATCGTCATCGATATATATGGTTATATCGAACAGCCCTAGTTTTAACTGACATTAGTGACATTTAAACGTTTAAACACACAAAAACATCCTGAGAAAACATCGACATGCAGAGTTCTGTGATGGGTTTTTATGACAGCACGACGTTTGTGGATTATTGTTGTAAATAAAGTGTTTCATGAGTGAATGTAGTGTGTGATCACACCAGGCTGGAAAAGCTCTCGATAAATCCCAGCTTATTTGTATTTGTTAGACAGATCAGACGGGCACAGACAAACTACACGATCAAATATCTTCACCATAATCTTTGTATCATAAAAATATGTGCAGAAACTAAAGAGTCATTATTTCAGGACATTGTTCATATTCAGGCTGTTGAAACAGGTTTTCTTTGTAAAAACAAAAAACCTGAAATATGAAAGGTTTATTTTGCTTTAGCAGTCTGATCAACCTGAACTTGACCTGCCTCCTCCTCTTCCTCGTCCCCCTCCTGCTCCCACATATTAAATAATTAGGAAAAAAAGTCCATGTGACTGCCGACCTTTCTGAAATGAAAGCACCGAAACTCACCGGGTCTCCTCTCAGTCCCTTCTGTCCTTTCAGCCCCTTCTCGCCTCCTGTCCCCGGGATGCCCTAAAGATGATATTTCAGCCTGTCAATCAACCTACCCAGAGGTCAGAGGTCAACAGCTCACAGCTTCATTTTTACGAGCTGAAGTCAAAACACATTTAAAAAAACGAAAACAGAAACAATAACAGTAAAATGGATCAATCGTTTCATTAGGTAACAACGATCAGAGCTGATGCAGCACGAAGCAAAGAAACTTTGAGTGGTTTTTGTTTACTGGGTTTCCCGGAGGTCCTCGTTCTGCTTTCAGTCCACCGAGTCCCGTCTCTCCCTGCAAACAAAACCAGAAGAACGCGTCATCTCTTCTTCTTCCACAGTCACGTGACATAAACCATCATACTCTCCTACCATGATTTGTAAATCACTAGGATAATACAGCATGTGTAAATGTTAATATAAAGAATAATTTTCATATGTAATAATTCATTTATCTAATTTAAACTTATATGTATAATTTAATCCACAGTTGCATTCAAATGATTATATTGAACAGCAGGAGCCAGGTGATGATAAATTCACTGCTCATCAGCAGGTGTCAGCATGTCTGTCACAGCTGTGTTCAGGTGTGTGTTAACACAGCACAAGGAACAAAGGCCTCAGTCAGCAGTGGGACATTGTCCTCAGCCCAGATGTTTGTCAGGCTACATTCTGTTTCACAAAGAGGAGAAAAATCATTACAATATTAGCCTCAGCTAATGTTAGCAGCTAACATTAGCTGATGTTAGACATTAGCTACATTAGCTAATGTTAGCTGATGTTAGTCATTAGCTACATTAGCTAACGTTAGCTGAGGCTAATGTTAGCCACTCCAGGGCCTCCTTGACTCAAACCAGTGTGTCCACTGGCCTGCAGGTGCCCGACACAGAGTAACGGAGTGCGCGCTGTGCCAGGATTTATACATCAGGGAAACCAAACCCCCCTCTGGCTTCAACACAGAAGAGCCACCTCATCAGCCCCCCCCCCGCAGCTGAAGACAGCTTCAACTGTTTGTGTGTTGAAAAAAAGTAATTTTCTTGTTTTAACAATAGAAATAATTATTAGTTAGATTACTGGTTAGTGAAAAAGTAACGGTGTTAGCAACGCGTCACTGATCAGAAGGCCTCAGTCACAGATGTTCATACCTGCTCTCCATCGATGCCGTTCAGTCCATCCTCCCCGTCGTCCCCCTGCAGCGTTGGAGCACAATCAGCTGTTACGTCTCACTGCTCAATCTATGATAAACTGTCACTTCTCCAGTAAATGCAGCAGTGTCAGCAGACCTCAGTCACTCACCTTGTTGCCTGAGAGGCCTCGGTAGCCCTGCAGATACAAACAGCAGATTTAATGGTTAAAGCGCTCATGTTTGACTTTTTCAGCCCGGCTTCACAGGAATCTTTCAGTTATTTGGATTCGATTAAACGTCTGATATATTTAATATTTGTGTGATATATTTATAACAAACTATAAACAAACTTGTCAGGCTGAAGGACATCACGTCTGACACTGTGGTCAGCAGCACAGGAGCACCACAGGGAACTGTGCTGTCCCCTCTTCTCTTCACCCTGTACACCTCTGACTTCTGCTACAACTCTGAATTATGCCACATTCAGAAGTTTGCAGATGACACGGCCATCATGGGGTGTATCTGGGATGATCAGGAAGAGGAGTACAGAAGTCTGGTGAGGAACTTTGTCGCATGGAGTCACACAAACCACCTGCAACTCAACACCTCAAAGACTAAGGAACTGGTTGTGGACTTCGGGAGGTCCAGAGAAGGTCCACTGCCGGTTCAGATAGAGGGGGAGGAGGTGGAGGTGGTCAACACGTACAAGTACCTCGGGCTGTGGGTGGACAACAAACTGGACTGGTCATGCAACACAGAGCACCTGTATAAAAAAGCCCAAAGCCGACTGTACTTCCTCAGGAGGCTGAGGTCTTTTAACATCTGCAGGAAGCTCCTGAGGATGTTTTACCAGTCGGTGGTTGCTGGAGTACTTTTCTATGCTGTGGTGTGCTGGGGGAGCAGCACAGCAAAGAAGGACTCATCCAGGCTGGAGAAACTGATCAGGAGGGCTGGCTCTGTGGTCGGCATGAAGCTGGACACTCTGGTGACAGTGGCAGAGAAAAGGACATTAAAGAAACTGATGGACATTATGAACAATGCTGGGCATCCTCTGCACACGGCCATAAACAACCAGAAGAGTCTGTTCAGTGACAGGTTGCTTCTCCCCAAGACAAGAACCAACAGACTTAAAAACTCCTTTGTCCCACACGCCATCAGACTGTTTAACTCCTCTCTGGAGGGGAGAGGGAGGGGAGACAGGAGGACAAAGGAGGGGGGAACAACTAAGCTGTAGTGCCTCTGCACCTCACTGTGCAATACTTTTTGTTAATAGTCAACAGTGCAATAGACTCCATACTTGAAATGTGCAATTCATATCAGAGGACATAGTGGTGGTAGAGAAACAGAAGAAGACGGCCGTAGTGATCGACGTAGCGGTTCCCAATGACAGCAATATCAGGAAGAAGGAACACGAGAAGCTGGAGAAATACCAAGGGCTCAGAGAAGAGCTCGAGAGGATGTGGAGGGTGAAGGTGACGGTGGTCCCCGTGGTAATCGGAGCACTAGGTGCGATGACTCCCAAGCTAGGCGAGTGGCTCCAGCAGATCCCGGGAACAACATCGGAGATCTCTGTCCAGAAGAGCGCAGTCCTGGGAACAGCTAAGATACTGCGCAGGACCCTCAAGCTCCCAGGCCTCTGGTAGAGGACCCGAGCTTGAAGGATAAACCGCCCCTGTAACTCTGTAACTTCTGTCGGTGCTGTGCTTTTTTGGAAACAGAATTTCCCAGAGGAACCCACCCGAGGGATTAATAAAGTTTTATCTTATCTTATCTCTTGTTTTTCATGATAAGAACAAAAGTTAATGCTAAAAATCAGTCGTCACACAGTCTGACATGAAAAACATCTCCATGAACTCGTCTGTTCGACTGCAGCGTCATTTTCTCCACGTGATGGAGTAATGATCAGACTTCAGCAGTGCTCCTCTCAGAGGTATGACACATCGCGTACCTTCTGTCCTCTGCTTCCAGGACAGCCCCGGATCCCCTGAAGTCCAGGAAGTCCAGGAGGACCGCGCTCGCCCTGCAACACAAAAGCAAAGTCAGCGCACCTGGTTCGAGCTCTCAGTCTGCTTCGTCCTGTAGGTCCATCTTTCAGTTATCAGGTTATATGAATATTATCTCAATAATACATCTGCATTTAAGTAAAATGTAATTGCCAACTGCTTTTAGGTAGCCCCCATAAACAGGAGCAAGCAGCTGGCAATTGTAGGAAAAAAGAACTTTAACAAGAATTTTAAACTTTAACAAGAAGAACACAAACTACAAACTAGAAAATTCAAAATAAATAATTAAAAGCAAATTTTTTAATGGAAATGAATTCAGGTTTGAAGTTTTTTAATCAGGTTCAAGATCCTTTATTTGTCACATGCATAGTTACACGCAGTGAAACGTGTGCTGACGCGCTGCTCGACTGTGCAAAAGCAGAGAACATTATGTACAAATAACTGAATAAAATAAAACAATCTGGAAATTTTTACATTGAAAATCTGAAAATGTAGATTGTGCGAGTGTCTCATTTACAGCGGAAAGAGCTCGTGGTGGGATGAAGAAGAAGCACTTACACTGACTCCTTCTTCTCCCGGGAAACCCGGATGACCCCGCTCTCCCTCCTCACCCTGTTTATAAAGCAAACAGAACCATCAGAAAGAAAGCAAAGGGCTGGAAAAGCCTTCAGGACACATTTCACAACTAATTAGATTAAGTGGCAGCTGGTCAGTAACGTGATATATTAAAATGATATTTTAGTTATTAGAGTTTATGATATTTGGACAATCGTGTCATGGACACCAGAGCAGCTCCGGCTGCCGTCCACATGAACAGGTTAAAGCTCCATCGTGCAGAGAGGAGCTCGTTTAAAATGGACTGAGGCACAGTGGAAACTGATCTCAGGTCAGACCCATCCATGTGTGGATGGGTCTGTGGGAGAGGGAGCATCCGCCCTGTGGAGCTGGCAGCTGGCACATCTGGACAGGCTCCGTCAGTGCTGAAAGCTATACACAGGTATCAGAGCAGCAGCTGCTCCGTGCAGACGTGTTTTTCATGTTTGAGTGGGATGATGCTAAAGCGCAGAATGCATCTGTTGCATCAGCACGCCTGCAGTCCAGACCTCTGGCCTGCTGCTCAGTTTCATGCAATGATGAATTTTTGCAGTTGAAACGTGAGATATGTTCTCTGTGTTCTATAGTGAAACATTCCTGGTGTAAAGTTGGGGTTTCACACTCACCTTTGCCCCTCGTGGGCCTGGAAGACCACGGGGGCCTTTGTCTCCCCAACATTTGCACATCACTCCGCAGCATTCCCGGGCTGTCACGGTGCTCTGCAGTCAGACGAGGGGGCGAAGGACATACATGAACAATGCACGATCTTTGTGAAGATCTTTAAGAGGCAAACGTCGGTTACTGAACGTTTTGTCTTCAGAGAATCAGGACTCATCAAAATATTACTCGCTATAAACTTTAAGAGGAACGATTATGTCAGCAGGAAAAATGGAAACAGGGAACTGGTCCAATCACAATCCTCCCGTCAGCCGCCTCCTGAATGGCTGATGGGATTATTGTCCCTTTGATTTCTTTGTTGCTTACGTGACTTTTCTTTCAACCTACCCGCATGTTTTGCACTTGGGTCCTCTCATCTCACCTCATGACTCCTTTACTGGTTATTCTGAATAAAATTCACTCACATTTTTTACATTATATGAATAACATGAACGTGGCTCCTTTTTACTCAGACTAAAGATTAAAACTTGCTTTATTTGTCATTTAGAAAAGGTAGAAACGCACTCATGAGCAATGGGACTGACTTACAATCTGTTGGAATATGGTGCTGCCGATGCTCGGCATGCTGATTATGAGCTGATCGGTGTACCCGAATCCGCGGCCAAACTCCACCTTCTGTAGCTGAATGTGGTCAGTGCCCCTGAGAGCCACGGCCAGCAGGGCGCTGACTCCTGCAGACAGGACAACAGACTGGAACGGCGTGGCTTCACAAACACAGTGCACGTACATTTCCACTGGATCTGAATCAAGCAAACTGATTAGGTCTAGAAATATTTAGTAACTTCTCCTCGTAGATTAGATGGATCCAGTCTGATGGTGATCCAAGTGCTTCTTACCCCTCAGCTGTAAAAGGCATTGATGTGAACGCTACAGCTCGAGCTTCAAATTGATATCATAGCTGCTTCTATTAAAATCTTTGATTAGTTTGAATCTCAGTGACCTGAGAGCCACAGCAAGTCTGATGAAGATCTTGCGGATGTAATAACTTGAGAACAAGACGACGTAGGAAATTGATATCTTAGGTGTGTCTCCTCAGAGGCCGAGGGGTTGCACTAGTATTATATTCAGTTCTTTCAGCTCTCTGTCATTCTACACAAACCACTTTTTCCTGGTTGTTTAGGAAAGTTCTTGTGCTTCCGCTTGTTCTGCTCCACGGGACTTCCTCGTAGCCCAGAATTAAAATTAAAGCATGCGTTTTTATGTTTTAGGACACACATGGGACACTAGCCCATACATCTAATGTAATAACTGAAGAATTTGTGTGCTAACATCAGATCAAAGTGCATGGGGATGTCAATTAAGATGAGCAATGAAAAGTAAAGATGACACAATGAGAAAACCAGAAGCAAAGTTGGGAATGAAGTGATCTTAGTAAATGCATGTTTTTACCAGACTCTCGCAGCAGCTTTGATTCCCGCTGTAGACTCATGACGTTTTCATTGAGTCCATCAGAGAAGATCATCAAGACCTAAACGACAGAGTAAACCACGTCCGACAGTTTAATGTGGATGATGCCTCATGAAGTGGTAATGTTCAGGGCTGAACGATGAAGTCATAGCAGAAGCGCTAAACACTGCAGCTCCTCTAATGTCCACTAGAGGCTCCAGCAGTGAGTCAGTCCCCATATACTCCCGTGTTATAAACAAAGCTCTTTACCATTAGCAGTCTTCATGCTGGGTAACAGTAATTAATGTAATTGAATGTAGTGTGCAGTATTTGGCTACCCAACAGCCACGGCTGCAGTTTATGTGCTAAATTTTAACAAGATGAAAAATAGCACCGTTGCATGTTAACAACACAGGATATCAATTCAGTTACTCGGATAATTTCATGGTGAAAATGAGAACTGAAGGATTCTGAAAGGTCTAAACTAGGGCTGCCAGCGTTAATCTCCTTAAAATGACTTTAACGCCATAACCACATTAAAGCGGCAAATCTCCCTTAGCAAGTTACCGCAGATCACCCCACGGCATCAACGTGTTAGTGCGGTTAGCTCATTAACGTGTTAGCACCGTGCAGCTCACTAGCGCTAGCTCACTAACAGAGATTTGCTGCAGTCATGGTGTTAACATCACTTTAACGAGATTAACGCTGACAGCACTCATCTAAACATGTCTCACCTTGACAGTAGCCTTGGATTTGGTTTTGAACTTCTCCTTGTAGAAATTCAGCAGCTCAGAGTTAAAGTAGGTCGGCTGGGACAACTTCCAGCTCAAGACTTTCTTCAACACGTCTTCACTGAAGTCTGCAAAATTTGTATCATACAAGGCCCTGCCATCACTGTCTACCAAATGGAAGGCGATTTGGGTCTTGACCGGGGACTGGGGGACGCCAGTGCAGCACAAGTTTTCTTCTGTTGAAATATGTGAAATATGATGGACAATCTCTTCCAGGTGTTGGATGTGGTCACTGATCAGCATGTTGTTGGATCCACTCGTGTCAGTAATGTCGAATCCTATTGCAACGTCGATGGTACAATCTGAACATGGGAAGAAAAGCAGGGAAAGGATATTTGTCTTTGACCTTTTATAGCTAAAGACAGTGACATGTGGACAAGAGGGGCTCACTTATCAAACAACAGGATTAAACAATCAAAGGTACTGATGCTCATGCTGGTACTGCTAACTTTAGCCACATTAGGCAATAGAGTGGATACTGGATGATTTATGTTTACTGTGAATGCAGCACCAGCAACAGTCTTTAAATGATAAGAGGGAAAACATTAGGCATTGTGAGATCATTATGCTATTTTATGCCATATTATGGTTGAAGCTATAAGAATGTGAGAAATGGTCAGGTCACATCTCCCATCCGGATGGTTTATGCTCAAAAGTGTTTGTATGGAATAAAGAGATTGTTGATTGAGCATTTATACACCGAGTGTTGTTCTTCCTTCAGCCCACAGATCAAAAAATTGGAATATTTAACAGCATCTACAATAACAACAGCAGCTCTCGACAAACCAAGCACAAATTACTCAAACCGAAGACTGGGTGTGTTCATACTCGAGGACGTGCATTTCACTTACTAGAGTGGGGTGAATGCACGCAGCAAACCACCACCGGTAGATACTTGCAGGGCTGGACTGGGACAAAAAATCGGCCTGGGCATTTTGACTAGAGACGGGCTCACGAGGTATAGGTAAAGCCATAAAGCCTTTGAATGAAAACAAACACTGTTGTGACAGTGATTCTGGTATATATGTATCAATCTAATAAACCTACACCATCCTCCCTATTCTGGTATTCTAAACAGTACTTAGCTGAAACCAAAAGACTGCTTGGTCAAGTTAACCTCCTGAACCATCTATAACCAAGGGCATAGATTTGGCATAGACGGAAGGGACATGTCCCCACCAATATCCAGCGATTATTGAATTGTCCCCACCAATAATTTGATCTCTTCCAGTAATGAAAAACAAACCCGATTGTCTGTTGCTGTAACAGTAGTTCATGTTTAGAATAACAAATCCCAGCTCACTGACCTGATAGGGGCAATAGTGTGCCTGTATAAGAGGTGCTGGTGTAGTATAACTGAAGTAATGTTGTTAAGTCCTTAAAGTCATATTCTTTTATTGTCATGACTGCATTTGAAGCTATTTTTATTTTTGTATGTTACCTGATTTATATGGAATATGGCTGAAGTGAACTAAAGCCTAAAATACTTAGTCATTTGTTTAATAGTAATTTAACATTATATAATTCACATATAAAACTATGAATTTTAATTTTAAATGGTTTAAAAGCAGGTAGAATAGGCAAGTACATTTCTCCTTTATTTATCAAGAAGCAAAAACAAAAAGGAAAAAAAAAAAGAAACAGGGCAGGGTTGGGTGGTTGAATCATCCGTCCCCCCCAACACCAAAAACAAATCTACAACACATGGTGGAAACCTGAAATCCAGACAGAGAAGACTAGAGATGACTTACATACATTTGACCAGAGATGAGTAATACTTACTTTACTCATTACTTGAAAAAAGTAATCGGGATTACTATTGCAAAAACAGTAATTAGATTACCGTTACTTTCCTGTAGGAACGCTGCGTTACTGCGTTACTAAAACCATAATTTTTTTGCGAGAATGTCTCATGACAGTAAGCGAGTGTGACAAGCGAGTGCGACATTCGTGACAACAGCTGTGTGCAGCGTTTAAAGCGTGGAAGCACTGACCTTACTTTGAGTTTGATTCCATAAAAAGTGACAAAAACATTAGTGTCCGCTGTGCGTGGGAAGAAAACTTCTTTTTACAGTGAAAAAACCCCTAAACTTCCAACAAGCAACTCGCGGATTCTTCCACTGACCGCGGCACACCTGCACCAGGGTAAACCTCCGCCTGCCCCACTCCTGCTTTACAGGTGAAAATAGAGCAACAGGACCGCTGAGTCTTTGACTTTATTTATTTTCTGCTGTGTTTCACTTGCATCTATTTGAAAGACTGAGTGTAAACACAAAAAATATTTTATTTTATGTGCAGAAAATAGGTTTAAATGTTAAACTAATTTCTTCCAGTCAGAGAATGTTGCAGATAATTAAATGTTTGCTTGATGCATAAAGTTAAAAGATTAAAATTAATAAAACAAGTTTTAAAAAGAGACTTTTCCATTTGATTACATTTTGTATGATGGATTATGTAGAAAAAGTAGAATTGGGCTGAAAGATCTATCACGTTATCACCTATTCAGGTTGTAAATCGTGTTTTTAAAAAGTAACTAAGTAACTAAGTAATTAATTACTTTTGAAAATAAGTAATCAGTAAAGTAATGGGATTATGTTTTTGGGGAGTTACTGATTACCTTTTTCAAGTAACTTGGCCAACACTGCATTTGACATCACATGACTACTTCGATCATAAGATTCAGATAATTATTTAATAAAAACGAGACATTTTAAATGAGAATAAGAAAGAAAAGTACTTCTTTGTGCCCCCCTCTCCCTGTTAATGCCCTACCTGCCCCCCGACAACACTTTGCTAGACCCGCCCCTGCACAGTTACCAGCTGTCAGCTACTTAACTTCAACTCATCCATGTCACCTAAAAGGTAAACCTGTTTCTCCATCACCTGTTCAGCTCTGATGGTTCAGTAAGGACATCTCCTGGTTTCATCTTCATGTTTCCCTCTCACCACATAACCAAACCGACATCATGACCAGCAGCTTTACAGCTGTGGCTCCAGCAAACATCAGCTGATACTAGAAATTAATATTAAATAAATTCCAACAACAGCTGATCAAGCTTAAACGTGCTGCTGTTGTTTAGCGCAACATCTGCTGGTTTCCTCTTTCTGGTGCAAAGTGGGCGATAAACAAACAAGAGAGCCGATCAGCTGATCATTGATCAGTTTCATGATTGAAGTAGAAACGGGAGAGGGAGGGGGGAGAATGAAAGAAGAAGAGGCAGCTGTGCAGCAAAGACAGAATAACTCCAGCTTTGTGTCTTTTTCATTGTAGCTGAAGTCCGGGACAAATCACTTCCTTTTCACCTCAGTACCATTTTCTTCTCTTTGTCTACGATAAGATTGCTTTCAGAGTCGTTGCCCAAGCAAGGGGGAGGGTGCATCAACCTTCTTGGCTATAACTGGTCCAGCCCAGAGTCAATCATGACCAATAGGCTACCACCTTTCACTCTATACACCGTTACAAACAAAAATGCCCCATAAAAACGAAAAATCACCATCGGGCAGTTGCCCGGTATGCCCGATGGCCAGTCCAGCTGTGGATACTTGTCCCCTGAACTATGTGGTGTGAAAGCAGTTGCTGTTATAAATGGTGCCCCACATTACGTCACCATTTAAAATATGGAAATTGGATCTTCTGACTGTCTTGGTTTAGTCTCTCTTTTAAAGGATTCACTCAAAGATTCTCTGTTCGCCTAATTATGAAATTACTAGTCATGTACATCTCTTTTTTCCAACTTACCAATTTTGGGCTCAGTGTCACAGATTTCATCAATGATCTTTGTCTTGATATTTGCCAAGCTGTCGAAGTTCTCGACATCAAAGACCTTCTCTGGTGTGCCAGTGATCTGCAGGAGCTGTAGGTAAAAGACATCTCCAACAGCAATGGCGAATACTGTAACCCCCATTTTCCTGAGCGCTTCTGCGGCATCCTCCACGTCATCATGAGAGTTACCATCTGTGATCAACACCAGGTTCTTGGGAACACCTGTGCGGCCTCCATTTGATTCACGAAAGTAGTCCCTAATGTGATCCAAGGCTTTTCCAAGATTAGTGTTTCCACCGTTATAGTTCATGTTAAGGATATGCTCAATCAGCTTCGTCTTGTCGTTGTACGTGTTAAGGTAAAACTCATGTTTAGGATTATCACTGAACTGTGCAAGTCCGACATGTGCAAACTCTTTTCTGACATTAAAGTTGTCCACCACACTTGCTGTGAAGTTTAACATAATTGTGTGCTGGCTTTGGTTGATGCTGCTCGAGTAATCGAGTAGGAAGACCAAGTCTGTCTGGTTGCAAACTGCCAAAGAAAAAGCAAGAAAGAGACATTTGATGCCATTAATACACAACTGTGCTGTGAATTTAACACTGTGGCATCGTCAGGCTTCCATCAATCAGCCAACCAACAACCTGATGCCATCTTTGATTAGACTTTTGTATCTATTGTGACACCGGAAGAAGGGTTGACCAAAAAATTAGACATTAATGAAAAACTTGGGAAACATTAAACATACATATATTATATAATTATTATAATATATTAATCAGAATCAGCATACTTTGATTCCTAGGGGAAATTATTTTATATCATATAATATAACAAATGTCCCACGTGTGGGACTAATAAAGGTTATCTTATCTTAATATAATATAATATAATATAATATAATATAATATAATATAATATAATATAATATTATAATTGTCACAGTTTGCCAAGGCAAACTGCGTGGAGTGGATCCAGGTGCAGACATTCTCAAACTCAAACTTAACTGATGATGAACCATTTATTAAAGCAGACAGAACAGTACAAAATAAAAGGGCGAAAACAACACAAACTAAGCAATAACCTAAACTGGGTAAACTCAAAAGGAAACACGAACTATGAAAAACCCTGGCAAATAGAAATACACACAGGAGGCTAAGAAGAAGTGGGAACACACGGGGAACAGCTGACACACATGAACACAACGACATAACGACATGGAAGAGTAAAACTGAACACGATGAACACAGGAACACAAGACCTCTTCAAAATAAAACAGGAAACATAAGACGCAGACATGACAACCTGAACTTGACAAAGTAAGACAGACATGAAACACATGAAGGGCAAGGGAGACTTAGCAGGGGAGTAAGACACAAGGGGAATCTAATAACAAAGAAGTATAACAACCTAGGCATGAAAAAAAATGAACGTAGAAAACCTGAAGGGCTTAAACTAAAACTCAAAACGCTGGGTCAAAAGACCCTGTGGAGGACCACAAGAGCCACGCGCGTCGAAATAAAGATTTCTGTGCTTCAATAATGAATTGTAGAATAAATTCTGCATTTGTAAATTCATTTTGGAATTCCAATTTAATAAACTGCATTTCAAAATCCATTTCCCTTTCCTGTTCGCTCCGGGATTAGCTGCTGGATTAGCTGCTGGATTAGCTGCTGGATTAACAACTTCATTTTAAAAATCGTGCGGCTATTCAAATTAGCCACACCGTGGGATGTAAGGAGCTCTCTGATTGGTTGGACAGACCTCTCTGTATGCTCTGTGATTATAAAGGCCTTAAATTCTGTGATATATACTGTCAATGATTTTCACAGAGGTCCTAAAGTACTTAAATCTCTGCTGATAGTCTGGTTGTTTATATTTTCACATGTTTTTGTGTCTGTAGGGCTGTTTGATGACGTTTTGGACTCCACAAATACAAAATTTATTCTACAATTCATTATTTAAGCACAGAAATCTTTATTTCGATGCTCGTGGCTCTTGTGGTCCTCCATAAGACCCAGGATCGTGACAATAATATAATATAATATATAAAGCAGCTTGAGGTAATTGTTGTGCTCTGGTGCTATATAAATAAAACTGAACTGACTCAAAGACAACTAAAGGGAGCATAATAATTCCCTTTGGGACACTCTTACCTCGCTTAGTGGAATTGCAGATGACAGAAGAAATGTTCTGGTACAGAGTTTCCAAATCCTTAAAATTATCGACAAAGAAAACTTTGGATGTGTCACCACCAGCCATGGTCTCCAGCTCGTCCCTCTTTGCGTCCTGCACTCCGATACTGATGACTGTGATCCCATTTTGTCGCAGAGCATCAGATTCTGCTTTCAGTCTGTCAGAGTCTCGAGCTTCTCCATCTGTGATCACCATGAGAATCTGAGGCATTTCTTTCCGACCACCATGTTCAGCGTTGAAGTACGGCAGCGAGTATGCCAAAGCAGCACCTGTGTGGGTGCCTCCGCCTGGTTGTACCAGCTGCTGCAGAGCTTCAAGGACTTTTCCTTTGGAGTAAATTTCATTTAGAGTAAAGCTGGATTTGGGTGTGTCAGAGTAGAGAATGACTCCAAAACGAGTCAGATCTTTACCAACTGTGGTCTGGTTCACAACTGAAGCCATAAAGGTGTGCATACTTTTGAACTGTTCCTTCTTTATGCTTTCAGAACCATCAACCAGAAAAATAATATCAGCCTTTACTGTCTTTTTACAATCTGGATGAAGGAAAAAGAGAGGAGGTTAGCAAAAACAGAACTTTTTGTTGTCACAATAAAAACTAAAATAGCAAAACAAACATTTTAAAAGTCATTTTTATTTTACCAAATCAATCATTAACCATTTGTGCTGAGGTATTAATGGGTTTAATATTTTAAAAACTTTTTGAGTTAATTGACTGAATGATTTAGCACCTCCACAGACTCCACCTTTGGTTGTACCTTTTAGACAGTCACACATCACAGATGGTTTTAAACAGCCTCTCTTACCTTTCTCACAGAACTTCAAGGCCAGCTTGGTCTCTAGTTCCTTCAATGCATCAAAGGTATTCTCAATGAAGACCCTCTGCGATGAGCCACTGATCTCCGACAGTTCCTGCTTGTTAGCCTTATCCACTCCAATGGCATAGATCACCACTCCTTTGGCCCTCAGAGCATGAGCTGGTTCTCTGACGCTATCTTGGGATTTACCGTCTGTTAGAACGACCAACCACTGCTTCATCCAAGGCCGCCCTCCTCTGGCTGCATCAAAATACTGTGAGACTTCTGTGATGGCCCTGCCAGTGCGAGTGCCTTCTTTCATCTGCTCCATAACATCGATGGTGTTTAGCATTCCTTCCAGGTTGTAGTGTGTGGTGAGGTCGAACTCCAGGCGTCTGTTGGTGCTGTACTGCATAAAACCAACATGCACCTTATCCTGTCCAATGTTGGACTTGCTAATGACAGATTTCGTGAAATTTTTCATCTTTTGGAAGTCTTCCTCAGAGATACTCTCAGAACTGTCAGTTAAGAAAAATATGTCGCTTGGTATGTCTTTACAAGCTGTGGATGAAAAACAAATAGAGGTTAGTGTGGTTTTCTCTTTTTACAGTTATTTCCCTACCTAAATCTAGAATTGGCAATTTTGAACATGTGAAAGTCCCATAAAAGAAAGAGGAAATCATGTATACATCTAATCAAGTTTTTGAAATAGTTTATGGTCCTGTTCTCTATCCTCTCCTCTTATTATCTCAATGATGTGTGCTACAAAGCAAAGCCCAACTTAATTTAACTCACTTTCCGAACAGATCTCTCTGATGACGTCATTTTTGATGGTTTTCAGGGCATCAAAATTACTGACAAAAAACTTTCTCTTTGGATCCCCAGCAATCTCATTCAGCTCATTATCATTTGAGGCATTCACCCCGATGGCGTAGATGATGACCCCCTGCGCCCTCAGTTCTTCTGCAGCATCTTTAACTTTATCTTGGGATTCTCCATCAGTGATGGCGATCAGGTACTCGGAGACTTTGTAGCCACGGCTCGTCTTTGCGTTCTGAAAATGTCCTTTCATGGATGACAGTGCTTTTCCTGTGTTTGTTCCACCTCCTTTGTGAAAGATTTCCTTCACAGCCTTTTCCATTGTCTTAGCATCTGAGTGCTGTGTTAGGTCGAACTGTAGAGAGGGGGAATCTGAATATTTAACAAGACCCATGCGAACATGGTCTGGCCCAATACGGAAGGTATGAAGAAACTCAATGATAAACTTCTGCATGTCTGAGAAATCTGCATTTTCAATGCTCCCTGAGTCATCCATCAGGAAGAAAATGTCAGCCAGGTCCTTTTTATCACATGCTGAAGAGAAGAACAAAGAGTTAGATCTTCTCACACAGTCAAAGAAAGCGAGTTTGAACTGAACATTCAGAGTCTGAAATGTTTGAGAAACCATGTTTACACCCAGCATTTTTACAGGCTGCTTATGAACAACTATAACTTAATAATGGATGAGCGGTTTCTTACTCTTTTTTCTTATCTGGGAAATTTATCAGGTAAGATCCAGTCACCCACCTTGACATACCTCTAACACTAACACAGAGCATTGCATCAATAATGCTACTACAAAAGTTAACATTTCTCAGGGAAAACTAACGGCAACTTATCAGGAAAGCTTAGTTCAAACCTTCTTTAGTCTCTGCATCACTTTCCTTGTCCTGGACCCCGATCTGGAAGATGGTGTTGCACAGGGTTGCCTGCAGAGTTTCTTTCAGGGGTTTCAGCTTGATGAAACTGTCCACAGTAAAAACAAACTTAGACTTGGGGTAAGATGCCATCTCCAGCAGTTCGGCTTTATTGGCGTCTTTGATTCCGACAGCAAAAACTGTGACACCAGCTCGACGGAGAGCGATCGCAGGTTCCTTCACATTATCCCGGGATTCACCGTCTGTGATTACCACCGCTACCTTCGGGACATCCTCCCTGCTGCCCTTTTTTTCAGTGAAGATGTTTTTCAGGGCGAAGTGTAAGGCAGCTCCAGTGTATGTATCACCTTGACGGTAAGGCAGGAAGCTGATGAACTGCAGAATGTCTGCCTTGTCTCTGAATGAGTTGAGGGAGATGTGTGCAGTCGACACGTTGTTGTATGTAACAATGCCTACTCGGATTTTAAATGGACCAGTTTCCAGGCTGCTGATGACCGAGCGCAGGAAATTACGTATCAGCCTGAAGTTTTCCTCTCCAATGCTTCCAGACTCATCAACAATGAACACAATGTCTGCCTGGTTAGCCGTTTTGCAATCTGTGAAAGGAGCAGACTCAGTTTAGTCAACCCAACTGAAACTGTATGTGATGTGAATCTGAAGCCTAGACTGTCACATGTACCCCAATCAGAAAACATGGGTGAATAAGGAAGTGCAGCTTCTACTAAAGGCACGTACCAATACCGTCAGATCAGGGGACGCTCAGACCTACAGTACGTCCAGGAATGACCTGAAGAGGGGCATCAAGAAGGCGAAGCACAGCTACAATCCGAAGAACACTTTGTCAGCTCTGACTCACAACATATGTGGATGGGCATTCAGGCCATGTCTGACTACAAGCCCAGCAATTCCACACAGACAGCCATGGATTTGTCCTTCCTCAATGAGCTAAATGACTTCTATGCTCGTTTTGTTAATGACAACAAAGAAAAAGAAACCCTACCCCCTGATGACAGCATTTCAGGACGTGTGCTTTGAGCATGTGCAGAGCAGCTTGCAGGGCTCTTCACAGACATCTTTAACCTGTCGCTTGCCCAGGCAGACATGCCAGCGTGCTTCAAGACCATCTTCATCGTGTCAGTGCTAAAACACTCATCACCAACTAGCCTGAACCACTATCGCCCTGTTGCTCTCACGCCCATAGTTATGAAGTGCTTTGAGCAACTGGTCCTGGCACACCTCAAGGCATGCTTGCTCCCCACACTGGATCCTCACCAATTTGCCAATCGAAGCAACAGGAGTACAGAGGATGCTGTACCCACAGCGCTGTGTACTCTCACACCTGGACAACAAAAATACTTATCCAAGAATGCTGTTTATTGACTTCAGCTCAGCATTCAGTACAGTTATTCCCTCCAAGCTGATCACCAAACTTGTGGATCTTGGAATCAGCAGCTCCACCTGTACCTGGATCATGGACTTTCTGACCAACAGACCCCAGCATGTTAGGTCAGGGTATAACTGCTCTGCTGTGTGCCGAGCCCGTTCCTCTATGACTGCAGACCTAGGTGAGTCTGCTACAGTGAAGAACTAAAGCTGTGTGGTGCTGACAATAACCTGTTCCTGAGTACCAGCAAAACCAAAGAGCTCATTGTGGACTTCAGGAGAGAGGAGACAGACACCCATGTCCCCATCTACATAAATGGCACAGCTGTTGACCGGGTGTCCAGCTTCAAGTTCTTGGGGACCCACATCTCTGAGAATCTGTCCTGTTCAACTACAACCTCCAGCCTGGTCAAGAAGGCCCATCAGTGCCTCTTTTTCTTGAGGACACTGAAGAAAAAACACCTGTCTGCTGTCATACTGAGTAACTTCCACCACTGAGTGATAGAGAGCATCCTGTCCAACTGTGTCACAGTGTGCTGTGGGAATTGCTCTGTTGCTGACAACAAGGCACTGCAGCAGGTGGTGAAAGCTGCGCAATGCATCACAGGCACTCCACTTCCTGCCACTGAGGATGTCCACAAGACGAGGTATCTATGCCGAGCACGCATCATTCTCAGGGACTCCTCTCATCCTGCCAATCAACTCTTCCAGCTCCTGTCCTCCACAAGGCGCTACAGGAGCCTTCAGTATATATGTATATATGTAGCACATCTGTATATCTGCTCGTCTGTAGAGCAATATAAATATCTGTATACTTAACTTATATGTACATAATCTGTCATAACTATTTCCATCTTTTATCCTACACATATCTGTATATAATCTGCTCCTATTGCACTTACTGCTTTTGCATTTCTGATTAGATGCAAACTGTGTTTCGTTTTCCTGTGTAATGATAATAACGTTGAATCCTGATAATGCTGCAGGCAGATTTCAGGCATGATTGAGTTTCACTCACCAAACAAAGCATAAAACCTAAGCAAAATATTAAAATGTTAGCCTCATGAATAAAAGAACAGAAATGGTGGATTTCCTTCCTTCATTGAGTCTTTTTATGGTCTACTGTGACATGCGAGTGAAAAGGCTAGGCTGACATGTTCCAGATCCAGGTTTTTGCACACCTGGATCACAGTTGATAGTAACGGGTCTTAAACTACAGTGAACGGCTATTTAGTTTTAAAAGAGCAAAGGTACGTTGAAAAAAAACCCCTCAGGTGATTGTGTGGAGACTTTCTGCATCGTTAGTTGGGATGATCTGACTGCTTCCTCTGGAAAACTCTGGCTTACTTATAATAAACCATCGTTGCATTTATAGCTGCTTCAGAAACACTGCTGTGTAGTTACTGATGATGATGATGATGAACTGATGGCGGCTTTCTCACCTTCAGTGACAGTCTCCACTCTCCGGGCCGTGAGCAGGTCAATCAGCAGAGTTACTCTTGAAGAATCAAAGATATAGCCAGGGCTGGCAAAGCGGTACAGAGCAGCCTTTGTCGCACCTGCGTCCATCCCCACAATAATTACCCCCTCGTCTTTCAGATTTTCAGCAGACCAAAACACAGGATCATCCGAGTCTTTTCCAGCCACTACAACCAAATACTGTGGGGTTCCCTGTTGTGCGCGGCCTCCTGCCTCAGCAGTGAAGAAGTTCTCTTTAGCGTAGGACAGAGCTTGTCCAAGATTTTGTGGTTGGCCTGTTTGTGAACGCAGTCGGAAACGTCGAGCAGCGGTCACGATCTGCTGCTTGGTTTGATAAGTGTTGAGACGAAAGTCAACTTTGACGTCCTGACCGTACTGGGCCAAGCCGACACGGTAACCAGACGCTCCAACTTCCAGTCGATTCAACAGTCTGGAAAGCTCATTTCTAAACAGGGTAAACTGATTGGAAGCTATTCCACTGTCCACCAGGAAGAAAACATCTGCAAACCTGTCGACCAAAGCTGAGGAAGACAGAAGCAAAAGTGTTTTAGTACAAGTTCATGTTCAGTATACAACAAGCCTAGCGCTCATGTGATCTACTACCTGTCATGAACTGGCTGTGCGCAGGCTGGAGAGGACCCAAATGCGAACTCTCGGAAGAGAGGACGTGAACTCAAAATATAACTTTATTTTCTGAACGGAAAAAGGCAATACAAAACTAAACTGGGAAATTCTACTAATACTAGACCCAGGAAAACAGGGAGAGGCACACAACCATGAGGGAGGATGTGACATGGAACTGAGGGAGACGCTGACATAATTACACAGAAGACAGCGAGGGACGTGGGAGCACACGGGGAACACAGCTGAGACCAATATTCATAACAAGACAGGGGAAGAGCGAACAGAGCATGACGTACAGCGACAGGAGACCATCAATGTAAAACGGGAAGCACACAGAGACGCAGACTGGAGGGGCGAGAGAGCACAGAGGAGCACGAGAGAGAGAGGACAAGACGAGCTGGGGAACATAGGAAAACATGACAAAATCAAACAAGGAGAAACACGGCGCAAGCACTCATACAACTAAATGAATATACACAGAAGGAGACACAGGAGTCAAGACACGAGGGGAATCTAAAAGGTTAAACAGAACAACCTAGGTTCTATAGAATAAACACAAGGAACCTAAAACATAAATAATAACACCAAATGACGAAAAACGCAAGTGAACACAAAACACTGGGTCAACAGACCCAGGACCATGACACCACCTCACAGTGCTCAGAGGCACAGCTGAGGATGGACCAAGCAAAATGTGCATTTTCAGCTTTCTGTTGATTCTTGTGTCAAAACTGTATTCAGGTGCTTCTTAGATATAATTAATCGTGCAATAAAGAGATCACTGTATCAACCAATCAGCTTTCTTTACCTAGCGTCTGATCCTCCAGACTGAGACAGACCGTTTTCAGCAGGTTGTTGGTCTGGTCCTGGAGCTTCTGGTAGCTGACAGTGGTGAGGACGAAGCGCTCCGAGGGCCAGTTAGCGATGGTTATAAGCTGTGTCCTGCTGAATTCTCCGACCCCGATGGCGAACACGATGACACCGTGCTGCCTCAGTCTCCTGGCAGGTTCCAATACGTCATCTGTTGATTTGCCATCTGTGATGACCACAGCAATCTGAGGCACACGGCGCTCGGCTCGGCTGCCGGCCTCTTTGGTGAAGTACTCCGTCCGGAGGAAGTCTATGGCTTTGCCGGTTTTTGTGCCGCCTCCTCGGTGGGCAAGGTTTTGCACTGCAGCCAGCAGGGAATTCTTGTCCCTGTGATCCGTCAGCTGGAACTCTGGATAAGGATCGTCGCTGTACTGCACCAAACCGATCTGAACCTTGTCGGGGTCGATTTCAAAGCCCTGGATGGTTTTGCGGAGAAATGTGCGGATCTCCTGAAAGCTTTTATCATTGATGCTGGACGAGCCATCAACTAGGAAGACGATGTCACCGACGGTGACGTTTTCACACTCTGGATAGCAGCAAAAGAAAATCAGTGTTCATACACAAGTATTACAGGGAGATGACACACAGTCCCAGAATAACATTATCAACTGTAGAATAAGGAGGGGAGGTTTTTCTCATTATCATTTAATATTTTAATATGGCATTATTAGTTCATTAGAAGTATATAACTAGGGTTGCAAAATTCCCGGAATTTTCAAAGATGGAATCTTTCCATGGGAATTAACGGGAATTTATGGGAATAAACGGGAATTAACGGGAATTTATGGGAATAAAGTGGGAATTTTCAAAATTGAAGGTTGGCTCTTCTTAGGGAACTTAAATATAGTTGAGGAAAGTATATTTTAGCATAATATTGACAAAAACAAACAAATGCAATTCAAATACACTTGAATATCCATGCCATTCCTTAATCACATGTACAGAGCACAAGCTTGCTGCATGGCTATTGAGACCACCTACTGGCACTGTGCATGCCTCCATCACATGTACACATGGACCACACTTTTGAGCCTGAAGGACAAAGAGTATTAAAGGCACACATTTGAGCCTGTGGACTTAACAAGTGAGGTAAGTTTTGATGATATTATGGGAAAATATATTCATTAAATGTTTAAATTGTGAATATCACATAAAATGTATTAATCTGGTAGATAGCAATCTGATAAGATGCTAAATAAAATGCTAGCATCTGATAAGATGCTAAATAAAATGCTAGCATCTAATCAGATGCTAAATAAAATGCTAGCATCTGTTAGATGCTAAATAAAATGCTAGCATCTGTTAGATGCTAAATAAGCCATAGCTAGTATAACATAAAGAAGATGCTAGCTTCCTCATTTGGTTGTTTTGTTTTGAAGATCATTCCAGTTGTTTAGCTAGCCTTACTATTTATATCTGTTTATTATCATATTGCAATTGTATTATTACGATCTCTTGCATTGCATTAGCATTTTTACAAGCTCTTGTTTTATTTTACAGAAAAATGCCACGTGCGCTATCTGATGTGTGGAGACATTTTACACCAGCTAATGTACGAGGGAAATCTGTATATATGTGTAAGTATTGTGATAAGACGTACGTGAAGAATGCCACAAAAATGCAGCAGCACATTGCAAAGTGCAAAAAAATTCCTCAAGGCCCAACACATGCAGCAGCCAGGAGTTCCACTCAAGGGGAAAATGAATCTGTTTCAGCTGTATCAGAGTCAGATACCCACTCATCAGCTCCTGGTCCCTCTGGCATCAGAGGATTCTTTGATTTTATGGATGACACTAGCCAGAAAAACGCAGATGAGTGTTTCGCTCGTGCAATCTATGCAACTGGCTCACCCCTGATGCTGACATCCAATGTGTACTGGAAGAGATTTTTGAATGTTCTCCGACCAGCATACATTCCCCCAACCAGACATGCATTGTCTACTCATCTACTGGATGAAGAGTTCAGTCGAGTTCAAGCAAAGGTGAAACAGACCATTGACCAAGCTGACTGTATTTCAGTCATCACTGATGGATGGTCCAATATCAGGGGACAAGGAATTATTAACTACATAATCACCACTCCTCAGCCTGTGTTCTACAAGAGTGTAGACACAAAGGAAAACAGACACACAGGCCAATACATTGCAGATGAGCTAAAAGTGATCATCAATGACCTTGGACCAGATAAGGTTTTTGCACTGGTCACTGACAATGCAGCCAACATGAAGGTTGCCTGGGCACATGTGGAGGAGACCTACCCTCATATAACTACTATTGGCTGTGCAGCCCATACACTAAATCTTCTCCTAAAAGACATAATGGCACTAAAAACAATGGACACTCTGAATAAGAGAGTGAAGCAAGTTCTGAAATATGTTAAAGGCAAACAAGTAACTTCCGCTACATTTCTGTCAAAGCAAAAGGAAAAGAACAAGAGTACTACACTGAAGCTTCCCAGCATAACACGATGGGGTGGTGTTGTTATCATGTTTGACAGCCTTCTGGAGGGAAAGGAGTCTCTGCAAGAGATGGCCATATCCCAGTCTGTAGGCATCGACAGTGACATCAAGAAGGTCATCTTGGATGATGTGTTCTGGGAAAGAGTATCTAGCAGTCAGAAAATCCTCAAACCTATTGCAGCAGCAATAGCGAAGATAGAGGGGGATGGTGCCATCTTGTCAGATGTCCAGTGCCTTTTTGCAGAACTCAAAGAAGAAATCCAGACAATTCTGCCCACTTCCCTACTACTGAAAGCAGAGGAAACGGCTGTGGTCAAGTCATTGGAACAGCGGAGGGAGTTCTGCATGAAGCCAGTGCATGCAGCAGCATACATGCTGGACCCCAAATATGACAAGGGCATACTTTCCGGGGAAGAGATCAACGGTGCCTATGCGGTCATTACAGCCATGTCTGACCACCTGGGTCTCGATAAAGGCAAAGTTCTAGGCAGTTTGGCAAAGTATCGAACAAAGCAAGGCCTTTGGAAAGGGGATGGAATATGGCAGTCATGCCAGCACATATCTGCAGCCACCTGGTGGAAGGGACTATGTGAATCTGAGGCCCTTGCACCTGTAGCCTCCATCCTCCTCCAAATCCCACCATCATCAGCCGCCTCCGAGCGCAACTGGTCACTGTTTGGCAACACCCACACAAAGGTTCGCAACAGGCTCACAAATGTGAGAGTGGAAAAGCTGGTCGGCATTCGGGCAAACCTACGGCTCTTTGAGCCTGACACAGAGCCATCCTCAACAAAGCTGGAAAGTGACACTGAAGAGGAAGACTCAGAGTTGGATGCTGAGGAAGTGGACATGTTGTTGGATGATGATGAGGTCCAGGAAGAGTCTATTGACTGAGCAAAAATGAGAAAAGAGGATTGCTTGAAGGAAGATTTGAATGTTTAATGGGGCGTTTTGGAGGATAAGTGGCATTTTTCATTTAACCTTTTGAATGGGACTTTGTGGAGATTTTTGGACAGGGGGCATTTTTGAATGAGCGGGGTTAGGGGATGGTAATATTGAACTCAACATTTCTGTTTTTATTCATCCATGAAACAAGTTATTGAAACGTGTTCTATTCTACTGTACTTACAAATAAATCTGTTTAAATATCTGTTGAAAACATTTTGCATGGAGGTTTTCTTATGATTTCTGTTTATATTTATGCTTGGAAATAATATATTCCCAGTTAGTTCTCCTAAATTCCCATTAATTTCCATAATTCCCATTATTTCCATGGACAGTTTCCAATATGGAATATTTCCAAAATTCCCAAGCTTAACTTACCATGGAAATTTACCGGAAACTTTTCGGAAATTTACCGGAAATTTTCCGCCCCTTTGCAACCCTATATATAACCAGCTTTGCATTAAGCATGAATTGAAGTTTTTGATCTTACATTATTCTTTGCATTACAGTGATGGTGATAACTTTAGTTTGATCTTTTCTTACAGGTACCAGAATAATAACATGATTTTTCATTGCAGATGTAACCATGATCATTCCATACACATTGCAGTTTGTTGCTTATTCTAGAGTTGTGCTCAAGGTAATTAAAGGTTAAAAGCTACAGCCAGCGCGAGTCTGGCTGATCTATGGAGGGCAAAGGCTTTGAGCTTGGAAGGCCGCACGCGCTTACACAGCACTTATAAGATGTTATTCTTGGTGATTTTGTGCTTAGTCATGTTTTAATATGTTTTAAGTAGAAGTAGCTGATCCAGCAATATTCATTTAATATTATATACTTGATTTAGAGCAATACACACTGATGGTCTTAATAAATGAAAGAGTCCTTGTAGCTGCCATGTTGTGTCTTAGCAGGGTACAGACGGTTCCAGGAGACGGGGGCAGTCAGCGTCTGCCCTCGGGAAGGAGACAATGTTATTCTTTGTGTTAAATAAAATTGTCAACATTGATTGTATTACACCTGTCACTACGCATGAGGGGGCGTTCTAATACCCTGATTTCATAAAACTATGGAGATGTGTTTTTTGAGATGAGATCTGAGACCGTCTGCATACAGTGTCCATCTCCCACGTGTGTGATCATTAAATCATCGTTTGACTCAACCCGACCGGACCAGTGTTGTTATTGTGGGTTTTTCCTCTGGTGTCCATCCCCAATATTTTGAACCTTAACACAACTAAGCTCCATTAATTGTGATGAACTCATGAAACAAATGTTCTGTCTCCTGTTCTCTACTATTAATCCCACTAACCCTCTACGGCACACGCTATGAGCTCACCGAGGAATCAAATAGTCATGATTTGTTTTTGGTTTTTTGCTGCTTACTATTGGATGCTATACCATTGTGAAAAACGGAAAAATATCACACTTTAATGGAGTAAACAGAAATATATCAGCAGAAAAATGAATTAAATTGGTGTCTCAATTCCTTTAGAAAGGATAAAATAGACTTTTTAGTCTGGAAGCAACACCGTGCCCCTGATAGTTAACAGTTTGTCTTTGAAAGCAATCACATGAAATGTACAAAAGCACATGAGCACCTGGATTATCCTGTATCTAAACTCAGGTTTCAAAGACACAGCCCGGCATGCTGCGTTCAAGTACCGACCTCTGACTGTCTGAGCAGCGACGCCACAGAAGAGTGCCGCCGTGATGAGGCTGAAGAGAAGACCTGCCCTCCCCGTCATGTTGGGACCGCTCACGTAGTTCTCTCCTCCTACACCAGCAACAAGACGGAAAGAGTGCCAACAACATTGTAGACATTATAAATTACGTGAACTTGCTTTCACGCATAATGACGTGACTTTATTTTTTAATCAGTTCATTTCACGAAGTCTAGTCGTTTGTCCAGATGAAGCTTTGCAAACCTAAGCCGTGCTGCCGTGCACGTTTTTGGAGCGAACGTTCTCCTGTGACTCTGCCCACGGGCGGATCTACAGGGCTAGCATGGGCTGGCATGTGCCTCCCTAAAATAATAATAAGCTAGCATTAACACTTTGAGCCTAGCTACAATTAACAGTTAATGTGAACTCTAAAACAGAACATATTACATAGTGAGCCCCTCCCCCCCACCCCTCCACCAATGAAATGGTTCCTCCTGTAGCTCGGGACCAACTTTACATCTTTATGTGAGTAACAGCCGATGCTTGTGGTTGTCCCAGAGCGCATTTGAATCAACACCGTGGGCATTTCCAGATTTCACACACGAGGTTTATTGTTCCAGTCTGGAAATGGAATGAAGGTTATTGCTGTTAATGCCGGCGCCTCCAAATCACATGACCGATGTATAGGCTTTGGAGCGTGATGTCACGGGAGGGGGTGTGACCAGGATTTTTGGTTGAGGCGCCATATTTCTGGGCCAAACAAAGCGCTAGCGAAAGAGGAGAGAAAGCACACGGTTAACACGTACTTGCTGTGTGGTCGTAACGTCAGACGCACAACCGGCAGGAGAATAAGCTTGAAAATAGTTTATCTTTTCATTGTTTCCCCACCTGGAAGCATCATGAGGGTAGTTTTATTTGCGATGGGATCTGGGGTCATAACAAATTAGAACAAACATCCTAATGAGTGATTTTGCAGAACTATGTTCTATTTATAGAGTTGCTATTTGGCATTATTGCAGAAAAACTTGCCAATGAAATGGATGAAACACATCGTGACTGGTTTCCAGCGCTACACATGGGGCACTCTGAAATCCCTGCTTCAAACGTACCACCATGCCAATCAGATTACTTCTTCCATGTGAGGGTGAAGAGGGGACCCTCCTGGGTAAGATGGTGAAGGTTTGCTGTGTCTGCTGAACAGTCTGGTAGTAAAACCAGGCACAAATGAAACTTGCTCTTGTTAAATACTCTTAAAAGTCTTGTGCTGTAAATACCGGCAATTTTTCAAAAGATACATTAAACCGAGTAGTGTTAGTGGTGGGTGATATTATGTAATTTGAAAAATGTGTTTCTTTATTCAACAAACGTGGATGTGTCCCTCCAGAGGTTTATAATTGTGAAACTGGTTCACCTTGTACGCGCTGACTCCACAGACAAGATAAGAAAATATATCAGGCTGGGTGACTAGCGGTTGGTCTTCAGGGTTTCTACTCCACGGCTGTACTTCATACGGGTCCACATTTCCAGTGCTCGATATTTTTGGCAAATACCGTCTCTTTGCATCTGGACACAATCTGTCCCTGTACCGTCCTTTTTCTTTTGAGCTGCTTTTAAGCATGTTTCTAACAACCTTCCTTCCAGCTCACGCCAGAAATATGGTGCCACGCTCCCACAATACATTGTGCCGATACGTCAGTTCCAAAGCTCTATACTTACTGCTTTGATGTATTGTAACCATATATGTACAATGCACATTACAGGACGTAACAGTAGGTGTAAAAGAAATGGCTTTGGTTTCCATGCCACCCTGAGAAATCTTCTCTAGTTTTCTAATTCTACTGTTATGAACTTTAACCTTTACCACACTGAGGCCTGTCCACCTGACCTCCTATGTCAGGCGTTACCGAGCACTGGTTAAAGTTTTTTTTGGTGTTTAGGGCAAATAAAAAAGGTTCGCTCGAGTCAGAGAATAATCTGAAATGCAAAGATGAGTTAGTTATAACACAGACAACACAAGAACCAACATTTTTATATTCTGCCAGTTAGAAATATTTCTTTGATTTTTAATCATTCTAAAACACTCAAATCAGAATCGTTAATCAATTCTATGAAATACTGAAGAATTTCAAAAATAAATAATAAATAAAAAGACGAGAAGTCAAACCTCATTCATTCTGCAAATGCAAGCTCGCGCAAACGTACTGTAGCAAAATGTCGAGAAAGAAAAGTAAATATAATATTTTGACTTTATTCTTAAAATTACTATTAACAACAGATTCTGGAGAAAAGGAGTGAGATTAGAGATCTAAAATCCAGTTTCAACCTTTTTCATGAAATATAAACTTTGATTAAATGCTAAAGCAAATAAAAAGCAAAAGTATAAGAAAGTAATAACATTATTTAAACATTTCTCGATGCATGCTTAGTCATCCAGGTACACAGCAAAATCTCCAGTGTTAAATGAACACTTTTGACAGTGTTATATGTTTAAAAGTAACCTAGTCAGTTTTGAAGATTAACAATGGCTAACACTGAGCAGTGCTGATTTTCTAACACTGGAAAATAACTCAAAATGTTAGAAATATTCCAGTGTTAGAAAATCAGCACTGCTCAGTGTTAGCCATTGTTAATCTTCAAAACTGACTAGGTTACTTTTAAACATATAACACTGTCAAAAGTGTTCATTTAACACTCAACAGTGTTGTATTTAACACTCAGAGGTGTGGACCCATATAGACACTCTCCAGTGTTAATTTAACACTGGAGATTTTGCTGTGTATAAGTAACTCTCCAAAAGTTGATTCTGTTCATCTGGACGGAGCATTTTCAGTGGAAATTATGCACATTTACATAATCACGATGAAGGAACTGCCTCCCAGCCCATTGTTCCTCAGTGGGCTGTTTCAGTCATTATGCAAATGTATGTTTATAAGATTGAGACCTGCAGTCAGCTGAGACTGAAGACGTCACCTGGATGATGACGAAACGTTTCTCCCACAAAACGCTGCGTCCAGATGAACAGAATCAGCCTTTGGAGATTATTTAAATATTCTTTTTTAAATATGGCCCTGGTACTCCTTCGTAGGCAGAATGAGTTTTTACACATGAGCTGATGAACATAAGAACACACAGGCTGCATCTCTGTAGCTCATCAACAAACACCATCACACGCAGTCACCACAAAAGCCCGCTGAGGTAAAACAGCACGTCTTAATTCTCTACGCCAGGGGTCAAAGTTCAGTCCTCAGGGCCACATGTGCTTGCTGCGACGCGCCTGAATAAAATCAGTAGCAAGACTCTGTAGAACCTGACTGCATGCTGACGTTGCAACCCTACTCAGGTTAATTTGATTAAATGTTTGGAAAAATGTACTTTTACTGCACTGTGTTCATTCACTCATGAGCTGCTGTAACATGAATCAAATGGCTGAATTGCACCTCAGCATTAGGGCTGGGTTTTGATAATCGATTTATTGATTAAAAATCGATTCTGGCTTGGATAACGTAAAATCGATTCATTAAAATTCTGAATCGATTTTTTTAATATAAATTTATTTTGCCCAAAACGCCAGAATCTCAGGTTGAACCTCACAAAATTTCAAGAACCACCAAACAGCTAAAACAGTAAATGAGAGCAGGAACACGGCTTCTGCACATAGACGTAAACACACAGCGCGACCCGCGGATCAGAATCAGTGAGATGTGACTTTCTCACGGTCGGGGCTGGAAGCCGACAGCTCGCTGACTCTGATCTGTCGGCGCTTTGTGTTCACGTCCTTTATGAGCCGATTCTAAAGCTGTTAGTTTGATGTCTCTCCAAACAATATTGACCGAACCAGCAGCAAAAGAAGATCCAAACTACGCTTCACATAAACATCGTCATGATTCACTCTTTTACTGTTTTGCTTCCACCGCGATGCACAGCTCTCCCTCTCTCTCTCTCTCTCCCTCCCTCTCTCTCTGTTTTCTGCATTATTCGCTTGCTTGTTACGCACCAGTCTACCGTTGCTTACAGGCTGTCGGCCGCTGGTTTTTTTTTCCTTTTACTTACTTCCAAAAAGAAAACCTAATTTCTGCCGTTCAATACTGAACAAATTTAAACTTTTTAAAATTATGCAAAATGCAAAATGCAAAACGCTCAGCCGTGTCTCTAATAAAACCGCTGTAACGTCAGAGGTGATGTTCATGTGTTGATTAATGGTTTTCTTTCGTTTTTGATGTACTGCAGAATATTTTTATAAAATCCCAGAACAGGAAAATCACCTTCATGTTTTTCTGTTTTATCTTCAGCTACTTTGACACAAAGGCCTCGCTGTGATGCTCACACCTTTGATAAAGTCTCGAAAGTGTCAGCTTCCTTTTTATAGATACAAAAATATGTAAATGTACCGATCTGAATTATAATATGACAGATATGGGCAGATCTGAAAACATGCTCAATAGTCATCTGAATCTACAAACTATAAATAGCTGCTGCTCCAGTGATCTGAGTCAGCAGTGTCAGTCCATCCAAGCAACATTCATCAGGCAGCACATTCTCAATGAATCCCGTCTGCTCTGACACACCGTGAGCTGCTGCAGCTCAGTCTGTAGTTTGAGCTCCACTAAAAGTCTCAGCAGACAAGCAGCTGCTTTCACAACATCACAGCTGGAATCACACAAAACTGACCTGTGATCAGACATCATCAGGTGATATTTCAGGAGGAGACAGACGGTAAACTGCGCATGCAATCATTTCCTCTCTGACACAACAGGAAATTCCAAACTTCCCAAATTGACTCAGAAAAATCTGCATATTTTCTTTGACTGCAAGATCAAAGAGAAAAAGACGTGAACCCACTTACAGCTCTGCTGCAGCAGCATCAGCACCTCTGCAACCAAACAGCTGATCCAGAGCTGCAGCTCAGGGCTGCTTTTAGAGGAGGAGAGGGGCGATGGCGGGGGGGTGGAGGAGGAAAGGTGGCACCTCCTCCGGCTCCTCCCGTCATCTTCCTCATTAGAGGTGGATTTACATGTTTGACTTGTGAATCAAAAGGATTTTCTGGTCACACTGAAGCATCTGTGCGCTTTTAGCTTAAAACCTTTAGCTTAAAATCTCAGAGTCGTGCCGAAGAGTTTCTAACTGCTGGCTTCTCTGAGCTTCTTACTCTGCCCTATCCAGTCTTTAAGTCTGACATCATTAGCTGTGCCTGGGCCCAAACTCTGCTGCAGGTCTCAAAGTCAAACGAACACTGCAGCATCACTGAGAGTTAAAAACTGTCTAAATTCTTTCATCTTCAATAAAATGATCAGCGTTGCTGCTTTATCAGGTGTAACAATTAAGTTTAACATCCAAGCATCCATGAAAACAGGATTTACGAAGTTTAACACAGTTAGCAGGAAGTTAGCTCGCTAGCTTCCACCTAAGCATGATATAGCATGCTCTGACTGAGAGATTTATGAAAAATTCAAACGTACAGCTCTGCTATCACTTCAAACATAAATGAAGACAGAAAGCTAAACAGCAGTGACGTTTGTAGGGTTACTGAAGTTGGGCTAGCTGCTATATAATGATATGCTACGTGGCCGCTAGCGACACAGCTATGTTAGCATAAACACAGTGAAGCTGGAGGATGAACGCTAACCTTTTTCCACTTGATAAAAGTTAACTTGATGGTTCGGGACAAATGCAATCGCATGGCAGGATGCTGTAAACGGACCAAACTTCAGTCAGGAGAACAACTGAGATAATCCATCCACAATACGAGGTTAGTCATTAATATACTGCTGCTGGGCTGGAGTTACATCGTGAGGTTTCAAATCTGAGCTTTAAAATGAAGAGCGATAATAAAGCGAGAGAGGCCGACAGTGATCACTGTTTTTAGGGGCTTGTTCAGATTAAATACATACAAAACATTCAAACATGTTAAAAACACAACAGCCTTATTAAACGCAGATTCGTTTGGGCGGAAGCAGGACTCATCACGTCATCACTAAAGACCGGATTCTTACAGCATTTGGAGCCCTAATAAATGTTTTAGAAACAAGGCGTCCACATGAAATTCTCAGGGACCAAGAACACTTTGAAGTTCTGTTTTAAACAGAAGACACAGGGAGAGGGCTCAGTACACACAGGGGTGTGTACTGAGCCCTCTCCTGTACTCACTCTACACCTACGACTGCACAGCCACTAACAGCTCCAACATCATTGTGAAGTTTGCGGACGACACCACAGTGGTGGGTCTTATCACCAACGGTGATGAGACGGCTTACAGGGAGGAGGTCAGCGCCCTGACCCACTGGTGTCAAGACAACCATCTCACCCTCAACGTCGCAAAGACAAAGGAGTTGATAGTGGACTTCCGGAGGTGCAGAGAAGTACACACCCCCATCACCATCAACGGCGCTGCTGTGGAGAGAGTGAGCAGCTTCCGGTTCCTTGGAGTACATCTGGCTGAGGATCTTACGTGGTCAGTACACACAAACAAAACAGTGAAGAAGGCGCAGCAGCGCCTCTTCTTTCTCAGGAGACTGAAAAGATTCGGCATGAGCCCCCGCATCCTCAGGACCTTCTATCACTGTGCCATTGAGAGCATCCTCACTGGATGCATCACCACCTGGTACGGCAACAGCACCGCCTACAACTGCAAAGCTCTCCAGCGAGTAGTGCGGTGCTCTGAACGGATAATTGGAGGTGAGCTTCCCTCCCTCCAAGACATCTACAGGAAGCGCTGCCTGAGGAAAGCGGGGAGGATCATCAAGGACTCCAGTCACCCCAGCCATAAACTGTTCAGACTGCTTCCATCAGGAAGGAGGTTCTGCAGCATCCGGTCCCGTACCAGCAGACTGAGAGACAGCTTCTTCCATCAGGCCATCAGACTGCTGAACACGTCATAGACACCTCAGCTTCACTACTGGAACTTCAACATTATGCACTCCATACTGTATATAAATGCCACTTGTTTTGCACATATTCAACTCTGTATATTTTATATATTTTATTATTATTATTATTATTATTATTTATTTATTTATTTTTTTACTATTTAATTTGTAAAAATGTGTATACACACACACACACACACACACACGTAGGAAAATATTTAGTATACACATCCAGAAATGCATACACTATTATATATTGTACATATATTTTGTAATGAACCGCTGATCTGTACCATAAGTCATCCTTGCGGGGGTTGTCGGAACTGTATGCGCAGTCGCACTAAGGACAGATGTGATCAGAGGCATGCCCCGTAACGCGTATAGAGCAGTCTGTCGCGGCAGGAATAAGTTGTACAAAGTCCATGTAAGTTACGATAATACTTTGATAAGTATGATAAGTGTGTTTCTAATGTAAGGTATGTTGCTGCGTTTGTATTGTGAGCTATCTGAAAACCCTTTTATTCTTTATTTATGTTACTTACATCCATGTGCTATTTTTTAGCTAGACATGTGTGTCATGCAAGCTAGCAGCACCCCATGAGAAACGGGCCGAAGTGTTTAAGTGTTTACCGGAGTTTTGCACCCTTGGCAAGCGGACTGAGGTATGTGATGAGAGATGATCTGTTGTTATATTTTATTTAACTGAACTGTGTAATCCCTTGATGCTGTTTGAAGTAACCCCTTTTGTTTTATTTAATCTGTGACTGTATATCTCAGAATTACTTGTTTGAACTTGCCTGAATTAACTTAAGCTCATTGTTATAGTTCAAAGGGTACTGTACAGGTATCAATTTTTTCTTATTTTATAGTTTTCACGGTGCTCAACGTCCAGAGAATGAGCCGTGTGTGGTGAGGAAATAAATGGCTGCACCCGTTAGAGACTCTTCTGTCGTTCTTGATGCCAAGGGTTGCTACATATTTATTAGTTTCAGGTTGGCCATTCTTGTATTTTGCTCGTTTGTGTTGTTGTGTTTGCACATCTCTGTTGCTTGTGGGGCTCGCACACAAGAATTTCACTCGCATGTGCTGTGCCAGTGTGCCTGCACATGTGATGTGACAATAAAAGTGATTTGATTTGATTTGATTTTGATTTAGAAAGTGCTGGTACCCTGTTTTCTGTCAGTTCAACAGACAAAACATGCCAAAGCATCTCAGTCTGATTGAAGTCCAGGAAAGATCATTATTGTCTCCTGATGGGTGGACATCCTCCTTCAGGGTTTTCTGGTAGAGAGCAGAATTCCTGCAGAGCAGCCCAGACCGTCACACTACCGCCACCGCGACCTCCTGGACGAGTTGTCGTTTTTGTGGGCAGCTCGCTCCGGTGAAGGTTCCAGGATTGTTCCAGGTTCATGTGCTTCATGTGCTGAGGTGTTTTTTCCTGTTCTCAAACTGATCTCCCTGTTGGAGCTCAGTCTGGGAGGAGTTCTTTTTTTCTCCTTGTCTTTCCTCATGTTGTGCATTTTCCATTGTTATACCTCCCTGACCTGTCTTCCCCATGTGATGTTTGTCTAATGCATAGGTGTCAAACTCTGGCCCGCGGGCCAAATTTGGCCCGCAGCCTGATTACATTTGGCCCGTGAAGCCATACCAAATTACTATCAGAGCTGGCCTACTGGTATTATACAGCTAATATATATATTGTTCAGTATTAAGCTTTGCTTGTTCCATATTCAGTTTTTCAGCAAAACGTGTTTGAGTCCATAAGAAAAGATTCATTCAATAAATATTAACGTTAGCCCGCGACTTTGTTCCAGTTTTGAAATTTGGCCCACTGTGTATTTGAGTTTGACACCCCTGGTAATGTATGTATGGTCAGAAGGGTAAGATGGCGCTGGCAAAAGTCGGTTAAACAATTTCCTTCGGGGTCAACCTTCAGGATCAATAAAGATTTGTTGAATTGAATTGAAGTGGTTTTCTGCATGTGTGGGTAACGACTCCACCGTGGTTCACTGGAGTCTCACAGCTTTAGAAACGTCTCTGTGACCCTGTCAGGCTGCAGATGGTGCTGTGATGTGCTGCTGTCTGAGGTCTTTGTCCTGAGTGTGGCAGTGAACATGAACTCTGTCAATCACATGAATTCATTATTGAAACAGGGCGTTACTGTTCCACACAGGAACAGGTAGCTTTGGATTACTTTTCCCCTTAAAACTACACTTTGTGTTTCATCTTTGTCTAACATTAAAATCTGTATCTGACAGAATTCACGGAGTGACCAATTAGCGTTGTGCCTTTTGTGCAAAGTACAATATCGTGTCTGAAATGTAGAGAACAGTATGCAACCCGTCTGCAAGCTAACACACAGCACAAATACAAACAAAAACAGATGTTTAAAAAAAACTTTACGGCGGCCGTGATGTCAGATGCTTTCAGTTCACGATGACTTTTGTTGAAAACCTCACAAAGACAATCTTATCATTAAGAGAATAAAAGAAATGTGAAGAAAAATAGCAAAAAGGCTTCTGTGTCACATTCCCATGAATCCAGAGCTCCTCCTTTCCCTTATCTTTGCCTGTTTCTCCCACTCTCCCCTCCCCTGTGTGCAGATGTTGATCCCAGTAGGCGTGTCTTCCAGCTGCAGCAGCACATCTGTCACTCATCCTCCGTGTCCCCGACGTTTCCTCTCAACCTTCACCTCATCGTTACAGCTACGGGACGTGGTGGCTTCGGACTCGCTTTAGCTTCTATTTCTCGTCTAGTTTTCAAGCGACGCAACTGAATCCAGACTCGACCCGCCCACCTGCTCCTCTCTGTGAATGTTAGGTTCTCGTGGTCTGAGTCTGTGCTCGGTCCTTGTGTTCATTATTAAAACGCTATCGTTACATCACCTAGGGCTGTGCGATATGACCAAAATCTCATACCCCGATATAAGACATCTATCGTCTGATAACCATATAAATCACAAAAATGTAACATTTTCTGTAAATTCTGTGAATCTCGGGCAGCTCGACTTGTGTGAAGTGTTTCCAGCTGCGCGTCGTGTAGCTGGAGTCGAGTGTTTTAACCGATGCATGAAACGATACATTTTTGGACATAAGTTGTAACGGCGCCGTTTTCTTTGTGAGTATTTATTGCAAACCGGATTCCAAAAAAGTTGGGACACCAAACAAATCGTGAATAAAAACTGAATGCAATGATGTGGAGATGGCAAATGTCAATATTTTATTCAGAAGAGAACGTAGATGACAGATCAAAAGTTCAATCCGAGAAACATTTGAAAGGAAAAATATGTTGATTCAAAATTTCACGGTGTCAACAAATCCCAAAAAGTTGGGACAAGTAGCAATAAGAGGCTGGAAAAAATAAAGTTGAGCATTATGAAGAGCTGGAAGACCAATTAACACTAATTAGTAGGGATGGGTATTGTTTAGGTTTTATCCGATACCGGTGCCAAACCGGTACTTTTGAAACGGTGCCGGTGCTTAAAGAATGGAGAACACAAACTTTTGTAAAAAGATAACAATGTTAGCCTTTTCTGCAGCTATAGGGCATATATGGCATCACTCTTGGCTGGAAGCAGTGCTTAAACAATGGAAAAAACACAAACCTTGTCCAAAAACCTCTCATGTTTAGCTGTTTTCAGCTTTTTCTTTGGTCATTTTAGCCTTTTTGGCCAGGGTGAAGGGAGTATCTGCCATCAAACTGTTAAGTGACGGCTGTGTGCAGACAGGAATAGGACCCAAGGTGCAGACTCCAGAGACAAACTTAAACCGAAACAGCTTTAATGCTGAACTCAAACATAACATAACTGGAAAACATCAAAAATAAACTAACACCGGCAGACTGACAAAACACACAGCAAAATAAACGGTAGATCACGACACAGACACAAAGAAACACAGGGCTTAAATACACAGAGGGAGCAATCAGGGAATGGGTAACGGGAGGGAAACACAGCTGGGGCAAATCAGAACCGACGAGACAAGGAAGCGTCATCTGAACATACTGAGATAAGACAGAGACCTTCAAAGTAAAACAGGAAACACAAAACACAGACTGAACAAAGACACAGACTCACATGCAGGCACTACAGAGGGAACAGAGATGTGGGACCAAGGCAGACACAGACACTGACTGGACACGGGGATATAACAAGAGTAGCTGTAGATAATATTACATCTGTGGGATGATTATTGGTAATTTTTTCTCTAATGATTAAAATTTTATTTGTGAAGAAGTTCATGAAGTCATTACTAGTTAACGTTAAAGGGATTGTTGGCTCAACAGAGCTCTGACTGTTTGTCAGCCTGGCTACAGAGCTGAAGAGAAACCTGGGGTTGTTCTTATTTTCTTCAATCAGTGATGAATAGTAAGATGTTCTGGCTTTGTGGAGGGCTTTCTTATAAAGCAGCAAACTATTTCTCCAGGCTAAATGATGATCCTCTAAATTTGTGACACGCCATTTCCTCTCCAGCTTACGAGTCATCTGCTTTAGGCTACGTGTTTGAGAATTATACCACAGAGTCAGGTACTTCTGATTAGAGACCTTAGTTTTCACAGGAGCTACAGTATCCAGAGTCGTACGTAGTGAGGAGGTGAAATTATTAACAAGATGATCGACCTCTGTTGGAGCAGCGTTCAGATAGCTGCTCTGCTCTGTGTTGGTACAGGGCATTGAAGATGATAACAGTGGGTGGATTATATTCTTAAACTACAGCGCTTTCAGAGCAGCACCAACTGCAGGCCAACATGGCGGAGGTGGAAGGAGAAATTACCAGAGGAAATGATGCTGAGGAGCACCAGAACAGCACCAAGGGAGCCAGTGGGGAAACAGGAAGCAGTGACTGAAGTTTCAAAGTAAGAGCCAAGGGATGGACCAGTAGTAAATCAAACAGTGATGTTCTTACAGAAGAATAAAAATGAAAAATGGCTAGAATGAGTCACTAATCCTTGGGTGGTCAATACCTGAGCAGCCCTCCAAAGTAAAAGTGCAACCAAGAAAATTATCAGTGGACTCAATGATGTCAGACACGTGAAGCTGGTGGGAAGAAATCCCTGCAGACGCCGTCAGAGCAGGAGAACAGCTGGAGCATAGACAGGATGTCCACATACTTTTGGCTGTTCAATGATCTGATGTGGTTTTTTTAAGCACATCTCCATCAGGGAACATTTGCACCAACCAGCAGGTGGGTGGGCTGAGAAGAAGACGTGAAAGTTTACGTGAAGAAGACATAAACTTTCAAAAAGAAAAAACGCGCACAGTCTGAGTCACTGCAGTTTTAATGTTTAGAGTGAAGAATGCACAGCTTGAAGCTCTGCTGCATGATGTAAAGTCTCTGTCAAACTCACAGGACCCCCGGGCGCCCGTGGGGGGATGATGCACTTCCCTCCCTGATTGAAGAAGTGTTTGAAAGCCAGATGTTTGTGCTCTGGATAATCTAAACCCAGGAATTTGTTATTCTGATGTATAGAAACCAAAGTTTGGAGCAACTCTGACAGAAAGCAGCCTCAGCTCTGCTTTCAGCAGCTGATGGGAGTTTAAACCTTCAGCACCAGCAGACGAATCTTTATGCGTCTACTCTGTGAGGTTCGAGGAAAAGCACTGATGATGGAAAACTGCACCGGCTCATCTCAGTTTTTAAACCCACTCTTTGAATAGAACAATGAAACACCCGAGGCAGCTAAAAGATGGATGTGACAGATTTGTTCAGGACTTTGGAGACCTGTGAAACGATCCAGATGTTTCAGCCACTCAGCAGCTCGTTAACACACTTACAGGCACAATCGAGAAAAATATGGACTTCCAAGAAATCGTTGCAGTTTTTCTCTGAACTCATGTGGTGAGAAAAATTACTTCAGGCAGGTCCGACCAAGAAACGTCTTCAAAACTATGCGAGTGTGCGAGCCTTCGAGTCCACCGTTCATCATTTTGTGCTTGTTCTAACTCTGATAGAGGAGGCTAAACTGGTCAGGCTAAACTGGTCAGGCTAAACTGGTCAGACAGGCGACACTCTGAGACATTTAAAAAAGTCAAAGTTTGGTTGGAAAGCAAAGAGTCTTTTTTCTGTTCCAAGGAACAATTTTCAGTGTGACACAACATCTTTTTCTTTTAACAATCTGAAATGCAAATCCCTGCCCGCTCATCTTATCTCTACCACTGACGTTTACATCAGTTATTAGAGGTTTAGATTCCCGGGTCGCACAGATCTGTCATATCTGGTTTCAGTCCTTGTTCAGGTTCTTCACTCAGCATGGAAACCTGTCAGCGTGTTTGTTCACGCAGGGAAAGCCGGCGTTTCCATGGCTACAAACTCCAGGGGCTGGTTATTCTGACCAATGAGAGCAAATCCAGCCCTTCTGTTGCTTTTCACTGGAAATGCAGATCTGAGATCTGTGCCAATTTCTCTTACCAGTCCGTCAAACTGGATCCAACCAGTTAACTTCAGGATGTTTTTAAAGTACAAACTCAGATGCACCAGTTTGCTAAATCAGATTTTAATTATAAGGGAAAATTTCACCACTTCAAAAAGAGCCGAGGAGAAAAACGCGCCATGCATTTGTTATTCATTCGCCTCGTCAGCTCATGTCAGCTCTCTGCTTTTACTAAAGTGGCTCTGACTCACAAACAGTGTTGGTCAAGTTAATTGAAAAAAGTAATCAGTAACTAATTACTGATTACTTCCGCAAAATGTAATCCCGTTACTTTACTGATTACTTATTTTCAAAAGTAATTAGTTACTTAGTTACTTTTTAAAAACACGATTTACAACCTGAATAGGTGATAAAGTGATAGATCTTTCAGCCCAATTCTACTTTTTCTACATAATCATACAAAATGTAATCAAATGGAAAAGTCTCTTTTTAAAACTTGTTTTATTCGTTTTAATCTTTTAACTTTATGCATCAAGCAAACATTAAATTATCTGCAACATTCTCTGACTGGAAGAAATTAGTTTAACATTTAAACCTATTTTCTGCACATTCCAGCACATAAAATAAAATATTTTTTGTGTTTTCACTCAGTCTTTCAAATAGATGCAAGTAAAACACAGTCCACCATCCCTGGACTCGCACCAGTTTGCATACAGGGAGAACCGGTCAACCGAGGATGCGATCGCCACAGTGCTGCACACATTACTGAAGCACTTGGAACACAGGAACACCTATGCACGGCTCCTCTTTGTAGACTACAGCTCGGCTTTTAATACCATCCGGCCATACAAACTCCGTCCCAAACTCCACCAACTGGGACTCAACTCCTCTCTGTGCAACTGGATTGTGGACTTCCTCACTAACCGTAGACAGAGTGTCAGAGTGGGTAAGAACACCTCCTCCACCCTTGTGGTCAACACCGGTGCCCCTCAGGGGTGTGTTCTGAGCCCTCTGCTATACACTCTCTTCACCCATGACTGTATTTCCTCCTGCGCGTCCAATCTCATTGTTAAGTTTGCAGATGACACTACAGTGCTCGGACTTATATCCAACAATGATGAGACAAACTATAGGACAGAGGTGCAACAACTAGAGTCATGGTGCCACGACAATAACTTGGTCTTAAACACCAAAAAGACCAAGGAGATCATTGTAGATTTCCGGAAGAGGGGTCATAACAACCATCTGCCTCTCTTCATCGGCAGTGAGGCGGTGGAGAGGGTGAGCAGTTTTAAATTCTTGGGGGTAACTGTGACCGAGGACCTGTCCTGGGGCAACCATATCACCTCAGTTGTACGGAAGGCCCAACAGCGCCTCTACTACCTGAGGAGACTGCGGAGCGCACACATTCCCAGATCTCTGATGTTGAACTTCTACAACTGTGCCATCAGCAGCGTTCTGACGTATGGATTTCTAGTGTGGTTCCCCAGCTGCACCAAGGCCGATCAGCAAGCACTCCAGCGGGTGGTGAAAGAAGCTGGCAGAATTATTGGAACAAGTCTGCCAGAGATCAGTAATATCTTCCCCACTCGCTGTCTGAGGAGGGTGCACAGTATCCTGCGGGACCAACATCACCCTGCGCGCCACCTTTTCCATCTGCTGCCCTCAGGGAGAAGGTACAGGTCTATACAGGCCAGAACATCCAGACTGGCCAACAGCCTGTATCCACAGGCTGTGAGGCTCCTGAACTCTCTGCCCCCCTCTCACGGACAATAACCATATCCAACTTCTTAATAGCAATGAACTGGTCTGCATTGGTGCATCATATCTTTATTCTCTTCCCCCTCCTGCCCCCCCCCCCTCTTTCTTAAATAGATAACTATCATATCTGATATCATATCTCACAGTACAATAATATTGAATGGGTTGCATTGTTGTATTTTGTCATGTTTCTCAGGTCTTTGTCTGAATTTCTACGAACATTATTGCTAAGGATTGTCTTATTGCATTGGAGTCACACTGGGTTAAATATGTACACTTGGGTTTTAAGGGGTATTTATTATTTTCTTCTTTTTTTTGGGTTGTATGGAAGCCCCAAACGCAATTTCATTGTTCTTGACAATGACAATAAATAAATACTACTACTAAAATAAATAAAGTCAAAGACTCAGCGCTCCTGTTGCTCTATTTTCACCTGTAAAGCAGGAGTGGGGTAGGCGGAGGTTTACCCTGGTGCAGGTGTGCTGCGGTCAGTGGAAGAATCCGCGAGTTTCTCTGTGAGTTTCCCATCACGTCGTAGCTACTCGGTGCTTGTTGGAAGTTTAGGGGTTTTTTCACTGTAAAAAGAAGTTTTCTTCCCACGCACAGCGGACACTAATGTTTTTGTCACTTTTTATGGAATCAAACTCAAAGTAAGGTCAGTACTTCCACGCTTTAAACGCTGCACGCTCATACTCTCTCTGCACTCGATATATGATCCATTGTTGATCTGCACACAGCTGTTGTCACTAACGGCGCACTCGCTTACGTCACTGTCGTGAGACATTCTCGCAAAAAATCACGGTTTTAGTAACGCAGTAACGCAGCGTTCCTACGGGAAAGTAACGGTAATCTAATTACTGTTTTTGCAATAGTAATCCCTTACTTTACTCGTTAGTCAAAAAAAGTAATCGGATTACAGTAACACGTTACTGCCCATCTCTGCTCACAAATGACCTTTCTCCGGCTCTTCCTGCAGCCTCTCAGTCCTTCGTGTCTGAATCTTAAACTCTGAACTGAAGGAAACCCGACTGTTTCACCTCATCCGAGCCTTTTCTTCTGTTCTGAAAGCTGGCGAGGCCTGGCTATTCCTAGTGGGCTCATCACCTTGCAGGTGGCCCAGAGACTTGACCACCTACTCTACCCTGACCAGCTGACATCTGCGACGAGGTGTGGTCAGATTTAAAACTGAATATTCAGAGCCCAAACGCCTGGGATTCGTTTTATGCATGTTTCTCCTCTTATTTCAAATTCAAATTTATTCAAATTTTATTTGTCACGTACACAGTCATACACAGTACGATATGTAGTGAAATGCTTGGACAACTGCTCGTGACCTAAAGAAAACAAAAAAGGAAAAGGCTATGAATAAGATAGGAAATAAATATGAAAAATTAAAAAGGGTAAATTTAACTAGGAAGGAATAAAATATAAATTAAGGTTAAAAATGAAATAACTGTACAACACAAATTAGAATGAAGGGTAAATTTAACTGGGAAGAATAAGATAAAATATATAAATTAAAGTTGAAAATAAAATAACTGTACAACAAAATACACAATACACAATATAGAACTATATAAGAATGTATGAAGAAATCTAAATATAAATAAATATATACACAATAACAGCAGCTGTACAAGTATTAACTGGAAATGAAGAATATAGTGACCAGTGTTGTGCAAAAACAATGTCCAGAAAGTCCAGTGTGTGTGTAAGAACCATATGTGTGGGTCAGTACTGTGTGGTGGTGTGATTGAGAGACCGTATCGCCTGCGGGAAGAAGCTCCTCCTCAGTCTCTCTGTGTTGGTCTTCAGGGAGCGGAATCGCTTTCCTGACCTCAGCAGAGAGAACAGTCTGTTGTTGGGATGGCTGAGGTCCTTCACCATCTTCCTGGCCTTGGTCCAGCACCGCCTGCTGTAGATTGAGTGCAGGTCAGGGAGCTCGGAGCGGATGGTGCGCTCAGCTGACCGCACAACCCTCTGTAGAGCTCGTCTGTCCTGCATGGTGCTGTTCCCGAACCAGGTTAAGATGTTTCCCGCCAGGATGCTCTCTATGGTGCACGAGTAAAAGTTCCTGAGCACCTTGGAGGGAGATGTGAAAATAAAAATATGCACAGCTGTAACAGTGATACAAACACAAAGGAAGCATTGTAAGCACACGTTAGCTAACCAGCAGACTGGTGTTACCCACAGAGTTATAATCATAAAAAAAATCCCCCCCTCGTGTCTGGCAGCTCTGATGAGGCGTCTCGCATTAGCTTAATTTACTGAAAGTGCCTCTAAAGCTGAACGAATGTTAATGGAGCCTGAAAAGAGGGCAGTGAGGGTCCAAAGAGGAGAACTCCATAAAACTAAAATCCCTCAGCATGTTTTTGTTCAGAGTTAGGAAACCAACCAAAGCTCTGTTACTTAAAAATATTTGTGGTTTCGCAGAATTCTCACCGGGGCTAAAATCTGATATCGGTAGTCGCCACTGAAAACAAACAACATAAATTACGGAGTATTGTTAATGCACCGAGGACATAAACTGGCTCAAACATCAGGTCGGTGCAGCCAGAGACAGCAGCAGGAGTCTGGGCTGATTCGGTCTCTGTGCTGAAGGTGGTTCAAAACCAGGAAGTGATTATGTTAGTAACAGGAAACTGACATGAACCTAATGACAGGACAGGGGAAGTGAAACTAAATACATTGAACAAAGAACACAAGACTCCTTCAAAATAAAACAGGAAACATGGAGAAAAAATACAATAATCAACAAAATAAAACTAAAATGTCTTGGTACTGGGTCGCACCGTGACATTTTTCTTCCTGTGCAATCGACTGGAAGGCAGACAATGGAGCACTACAGCAATACAGCTTTTGAAGAGCGGAGATGTGGACGTTACTTTTATTTTTATTGCACAACAGGACAAGAGTGTGACAGTAAAATTGGACAGAAGCTGCTAACACAGCTTTGGTCTTTGCAAGTGCCTGCACAGACAGCATGCTAACGCTAAGCTAGCCAAGAACCCAGACTGGTGTTAGAGCTGAGCGCACGCCGACCCGAGCCCGCAGCCTGAGCGACGAGCACGCAGCCTCCGTTTCTACCTGTTCGTGTTTGTAGAGTCGTCTGCTGGTTTTCAACTTTGCTTTGTGCGTTTTAAGTTCAGACGTAAACACTAAGACAAAGATGTGAATCAGGCGGCTGGTGTGGATATTGATGCAGTGCCATAGCAGCGGATTTCAGGGCGAATGGTTAGTATTTAAAATGCATGTGTTTGTCCCAGGCAGTAAAAACATGAAAGTGCTGAAGTATCATTTGATTTTTGTGTTTTACTCGAACGCAGGCATTTCACCAGAAATTACATTTCTGTTGCAGGGGAGGACTGCAAGACCGTCCACAGAACCACGCGGGCCTGGTTCTAATCTAGGACCACATGAACACTGACATGTGATGAGGAGCTACAGACACAGAGCTCTTCATTGGGAGCCTTCTGTGTTTCAGGTTGCTGGAAACTGACTGAAACTAAATCCTGTATTTGCAGATGCTTTTTATGTTTTCCTTTTGAACACTGGAGCAGCTTTTTCAGCACTTTTTAATGTGAGAAAACCACTTTTGACTTGTTTGTTTGCATTTTCACAGCCAAATAGTCTCAATGAATTCTTTGTAACTGCTGGACCAAATTTAGCAAGAACAATCACTCATCCTGGGAAAGCACAGGAAAAACCCGATACACTGATTGACAGAAATCCATATTCTATGTTTCTCACAGCCGTTGATGAAAATGAAGTTCTTGAAATTGTCAAAAAATGTAAAAATCACAAATCTTTGGATTGTAATGATATTGATATGATAGTGGTTAAAAGAGTCATTGAGGCTATTATAAAACCATTTACATACATCTGTAATTTATCATTTCAAACTGGTCGATTTCCAGACAGAATGAAAATAGCAAAAGTTATACCTCTATACAAATCTGGAAACAAACACCATTTCACAAACTACAGGCCTGTCTCTTTACTACCTCAATTCTCAAAAGTTCTTGAAAAACTGTTTAAAAACAGACTGGAAAAATTTATAGATAAACATAAACTACTCACTGAGAGTCAGTACGGATTCAGATCAAGCAGATCAACATCATCGGCACTATTAGATTCAATAGAATACATCACAAATTCCATAGACAAAAAGCAATATGTGGCTGGGTTATTCATAGACTTGACAAAGGCATTTGACACTATAGATCCTGATATATTAATAAGAAAACTGGAACGTTATGGTGTCAGAGGGGTAGTTTTAGATTGGGTCCGGAGTTATTTAAGTGACAGAAAGCAGTTTGTGAAAATAAATGGTGGTTGCTCCTTATGTATGGACATTGCTTGTGGTGTACCCCAAGGGTCAGTTTTGGGCCCAAAATTCTTCAACTTGTACATTAACGACATCTGTAAAGTGTCCAAAGTATTAAAAAATGGTTCTCTTTGCTGACGATACAAACATTTTTTGCTCTGGTGATGATCTGCAGAATTTATTGGAGGATATGAAATAAGTAAAGTGAAGTTCTGGCTTGATAAAAACAAATTATCATTAAATTTGAATAAATCTAAACTTATGTTATTTGGAAATAGTAGTTTAAATACAAATGCAAAGATTCAAATAAATGGTGTTGATATTGAAAGAGTCAGTGAAAATAAATTTCTGGGGGTAATAATAGATGAAAAACTTAACTGGAGAGCTCACGTAAGATATATTCATTCCAAAGTATCACGAAGCATTGCAGTACTAAACAAGGCAAAACAGGTATTCGACAGAACATCACTTCATATTCTCTACTGTTCACTGGTTTCACCATACTTAAGCTATTGTGCAGAGGTCTGGGGCAATAACTATAAAACCACATTACATTCACTTTTTACTCTTCAAAAGAAAGCAATTCGAATCATCCACAATGCAGGTTATAGGGAACATACAAACTCACTATTTTTGCAGTCTGAAATATTGAAAATTGACGATATAGTGAAATTTCAAACAGCACAAATTCTATTCAAAGCAAAAAATAAAGAACTGCCAGGTAATAGTCAGAGTATGGTTGTTTTGAAAGAAGGAAGTTATAATTTAAGGGGTTTTTGTAACTTCAAAACAATGAAGGTACGTACTACAAGAAAAGGCTTTTGTGTTTCTGTTCAAGGAGTGAAACTATGGAACAAACTGAATATGGAATTAAAGCAACGTCCAAACATAAAACTGTTCAAAAAGAGTTATAAAAATATGATCTTCTCGATCTATAAAGAAAAGGAAAATATTGAAATTAAGTGAATGTCTCTATTTAAAAACAAACAAACAAAAAATTCATGATGTGATATTATAGTATATAGTATATCAGAAATCTGTTCACTATTTTTATTACAAATTATATCAGTAAGGAAGCTGACTAAATATTCACTGATAATTTATGGGACAGGGGTGGGATTAAATAAGTGTATACTTCTTCCCTTTCAACATGTAAATTAATCAGAATGGTTTTTTGTATGTAATTTGTATAGTATATTTTTTTTTCTCTCATTTCTTTTCTAAATGTACTTGTATATTGTTCACATGTTGAAATAAATTACCAATCAATCAATCAAAAAAGTACAGATTATGGCGCACTGACGAGATTTCCATTCATGTGAGGATGAATCCATCAGACGGGGCACTGCATAACCACTTTTCAGTTTTTGCTTCACCTTCCAAAGCTGCTGCTGATCCATCAGTCTCACATGTGTACACAGAAAATACACAAAACCAAAGGAGCTTCCTGCTGCGAGGCCAGCGTCCTGCCCGAGAGCAGATAAACAGGAAAAAATAAATCAGATGTGAGCGGAGGAGTGGCGTGTCTGCAGGGACGTCTCCGCTTCCCCCAAACACACTCAACATGTACACGAAAGCCTCCATCGCACCTGCTCGGCTCATCTGCTCTCAGGCGACTGCCGGGACGACGAGGTCTTTCCTAATTTGGCATCTCGATGTATGCTCCAGGACAAACTGTCATCGGTGCCTCTCGAACTGTCGCTGAGTTTGTACCTGGAGCTTTTTTTAGATTCTAATTATTTAACACATGTAAGTGGCACAAAAAGGTCCCAAGAAGGCAGGAGGGTTATTAAAGCAGCAGAAAATTAAAGAACACAACATGTCTGTATGTCCGTGCCATCAGCTGATGCTCTGTGAATATAACACAGGCCAGATGCAAAAACTGAGCCAGCGAGAGTCACATCCTCCCATCATAACAGAGCAGAGCCCGATGCACAAGTTTCAGCTCAGAACATCAGCAGATGTTAAAAAGACTCCAAAGGTCCATGTCCTCCAGTAAGAAACTCGCTCACGGTTTCTGTTCATGCGCCAAAACTAAAGCATTATGAGACCCTGGCGGCGGCGGCTGCTGGGTTCATGTTTCCCAGAATAAAACAATGAAAGTTGGACAGATTCAACTATGGTGAAAACTCCCACTTCATAATCCCTCCAAGTGGGATGATTACACGTACAAGTATGATTGTGTTTCTTTAGTGAGACAGTGAATGTGCCTCACACCGTGTCACATGATGCAGTGGGAGGCATTCGTGAATCATGACCAGCTGACAAACTGATTTAGTTTCGAGAACACTCAGGAGCTCAGTTCAGACCCGGGCCCAGCCCGCTCCCCGTACAGGTCTCGTTTTACTATCAAACACATGCATCAATGTAAATATCACCATATCACGTTAAATTTTATAATTATATTAAATTCAAAATAGAGTATTTACAGTAGAATGGGAGGCAGAGCCTTCGGTTTTCAGGCCCCTCTTCTGTGGAACCAGCTTCCAGTTTGGATTCAGGTGACAGACACCATCTCCACAGCCTCCACTTTCTACTGCTAGTGACCACACAGGTCGTCACAGAAATTTATGTTGCTCTGTGCTGCTGTTATCATGCTGAACTGTCATGATGGATGCTTTGTGAGAGAGCGCTGCTGGCTGCAGTCAGCTCCGTGTCTGCTTCACTAAAAGTATCCAAACATGCCTCAGCACGGCTGCATTAATGACCTCGCTTATAGAAAGACCAGACCCTGAATCACACAGGAGGAACAAGCAGCCCACACATCCCAGCATTCAGACACACCGAGGAGCCAGTAACCACAATACTGATACAGTGTGTGTGTGTGTGTGTGTGTGTGTGCGCTGTGTGCGTGCGTGCGTGTGTGTGTGTGCGCTGTGTGCGTGCGTGTGTGCGTGTGTGTGTGTGCGCTGTGTGCGTGCGTGTGTGCGTGTGTGTGTGCGTGTGTGTGTGTGTGTGTGTGTGTGTGTTCTACCTGACTGTGACTTGTCTCCTGTCTTCAGTGTTGTTGATGCTCGTCCGTCCCGCCTGCTCCTGACTGAACGCAGAGCAGAAGAGTCATCACAATATTTTTCTGGATGATACATTTTGACAGCCAACATCAGTTTACAGTCAGAGGTGCATCGTCCCATTGAAGCACACAGACTTGATGATTTGAATTATCGTCTGCTAACACTTTAGTGACTGAGAACCATGACAGGCTTTTAAAATGCAGCTCTATGATGTCCCCCCAACAATCCTAGCTCGGCCACGCTTATTGAAGAGAACACAAGTGTGGTTTAGAAGCTGATCAGATTTATCAGACTTGGTTAATAAAAGCTGACTCTGCGGCTACGTCCACACGTACACGGGTATTTTTGAAAACGCAGATTTTCCGTTTTCGTTTAAAAAAATAATCCCGTCCACACGTAAACGCAGAAATGAAGGAAAACGCTGCTAGAAACACGCCAAAGCAGCAGGTGGCGCTAGATTCCTAACCGTGTAGAAATGTTGGCCAATCAGAAGTCTAGAAGCCTCGGTGGGAAATAGTAAACAAAGCTGGAGCATAGAAGCAGAACCGAGTCGTCTGTGTGGAGGGACAGTAACTGTGTGTATATGTAAGCATTTAAACACTGCAGAGAGTAGAATTAACAGTATTGTAGAAATTCATTTCACCGAAACAATAACGTGGCGCACAGTGTGACGTCAAAAAAGGCGCACACCTTTGACGCTGCGTTTTTTTCCGTTTTTCTCGTCCACACGTAAACGCAAAAACTGAGTTTTCAAAAATCTCCACCCTGGCCGGAGTTTTTAAAAATCTCAGTTTTCAGTGACCGAGAACGCCGTTTACGTGTGGACAGAAGGTGCAAACGCATAGAAAAATCTGCGCTTTCAAGAATACCCGGGTACGTGTGGACGTAGCCTGAGAATCACAACATTTAATTAAATACAGACAATTCTGAACAAAGCACAGTTTGCCTGCTGAAGAAGTGTACGTAGGACTATAACGTAGAATTAAAAGTCAAAATGCCTTAAATAAATTCTGTAGAGTGAAGTTAAATAACTACGGTCACATGAAAGTTTCTCAGGGCTGTGTGTAGTGCTGAGAAACCGTTCTTTAGCCACACAGCGCACCTGACCGACAGCCTGTCAGCGATCAGGTGTCAGTGCAGTCAGACGACACGCAAAATAACACAGATGAGTTTGTCTGATATTCTTGATGCGTCTCAGAAAATATTAAAGATAAATATAAATCAAGTTGGCGCTCAGCCCAGCAGCTAGATTTATATTTAAAAGACACAAATCTAATCTGGACATTTACAAAAAACGAAACAGCCTGCCTAAACCAACAAACGAACACTTCCAGGACGTTCGCTCTTATCTGAAGCAAAGAATTCCAGCAGTATCTTCCCTCTGAAGACAGATTAATGAGAGGATGATGTATCCATACACCAGATATTTGGCTGAAATGCTGCTCAGTAAATCACTGACTCCACGTTGAACTCGGTCATCTACTTTTACAGACCAGTTTCTGATCATCTCGGTCTTTGATGGCAAAGCTGTGTGAGCTTAGCAGCTGCAGGGCACCGACATGTTCATCGGCCTGGATCTCCCTGAGCTGTCCAGCACCATGACCAGCCAGCTTTATTACAAATAAATTACACAACAGTGAAACTAAAGATGTGAAAGTTAGCACCATCCAAACACCATGATGCACAAGCATCGTGGTGTTTACTACTCATGGTATGAGCATCAGTCGTTACCGTAACAGACGGCACAGCTCTTGACCCTCCTCAGGTCAGCAGCCGGCTCCTGTGGCCTCCTCAGCACCGTGAAGATGGAGTTTCCTGTGTCGTCAGCCTGAGAGGAGACAGCAGCTACCGTTACCGACCGCTTCGCTCGTTCATGACAAACAGAATTCCTCTTCGGTCCATCTGTCTTGTATGTGCTTTATAACTGACAGCCATAAGAGAAGGCTTCAGGCACCGCAGCTGTTTCTTCCTGTTGTACACTAACTTCTGGCTACACACTGTAAACATAACTGGAGCCGCACAGGGAGACTAAGTGCACAATGAGCTGGAACGACCTAATTGGTTAAATATGTTGTTTTTTTATTTATAAGTTGTGTACACAGGAACAAGAATAACTTGTATTTAGCTTACCTGGCATTAACATTTTAATATTATTTTTGTGATTTCTTGTTGACCCTGTTTATTTAATACAGGCCAGGTGACCCTTTTGGGTTTAAAAAGGATGGCGAGCCGGACTCGTTTTGATACAGATGTGTGTTATTTATGGGGAACATTTTTTGATTTGAGAACCTATATTGCTTAATATAAGCTACAGGATTATTTAGTTGTGTTTGTGCACCCCAACTGGCTTTTTCTTTGTTTTGTTGAAATACATGATACCTGCAAAAGCTTTTGTGTTGTATTTATTAATTATTGACAATCAACTCCAGTAGCCGTTCTTACATCTTCTGATTAATAATAGCCCGATATTTAGCTTAATACCTGATATGCATTCATTCATTAGCGCTTTGTTAGTGTTACATGAGCATACCGTCACGATAGGACTCACCTGTGGCCCAGCAGCACCTGGGAGGTTCTCGGGTTCCTCTCTCACCAGGTGAGTCAGATATCTGTGCACAGTAACAGACCTTCTCACCACCGGGAGCTCTTCTTCCATTACGACCCTGCACAAGAAAGAAAAACATGAATCAAATGTATTTATTAACAGCGTTGTAAACCAGAGCGACCCTGTGCGTCACAAAAAAGGTCTTATAAAATCTTTAAAGTTGTATCTGTGCGATTAAGGCAACAGATTAAAATGTGACTGAAGACTTTCAGCTTCGGTTTATCAAAGGTTTTATTAACTGTTCAGGGATGTCAGACAGTTTCATGCACAGCCTCCAATTTTCAAAAGCTTTAAAAGCAATTGGAAAAAAAACACAATTCAATATAATTAAATAATATATTTATATTAATATAAATATAAGTTTTTAAACTTGGATGAAAAGCCAATGACTGCCTGATGTCTCTACAGTCCTGCAGGGACTGTAGAGACATCCAGGGACAAAACCCAAAAAACTTTAATTGTTAGTGCTTTTAATTGACAGGATTGTGTGCTGGAATTATGTGATCAATATGTTTTAGTCTGCACTTAAAATGAGCATTTGAATTAAAGTTGACAGCCTGTTCATTATTTACAGTCTTGCTGTTGTTGGGGGTGGGGAGGAGTGAGCAGGGTGAGTAGAGGAGGTGTCAGAGGTGGAGCAGCAGCAGTGGGGGTGGGTGAGGGTTGGAGACCGCCTCATGATGAATCAAACCTGTTGAAGTAATGATTCAGTTCGTTTGCCCACCTCGAGATGGCTCTGAGGCCCCTCCAGACCTCACCAACGTTGTTCTCTCGAAGCTGGTTGTCCATCTTCTGCCTGTAGCTGTCCTTCCCTTTCCTTATCAGTCCCCTCAGCTCTCTCTGCACCCTTTCCAGCTCCTCCTTGTCTCCAAATTTGAAGGCCCTCCTCTTCTGCTTGAGGACGGCTTTAATTTCTGGGGTAATCCAAGGTTTGTGAAATGTATTTATGTATTTATTCAAACTGGTATAATGTATACTGTGGTGGAAGGTTGGGATTTAAGAATTTACCTGAAAGTGGAATAATGGTTTAGTCTGTGACAGCTGAACATATTTAAGGCTGTCATTAGAGGGTTGATGTGCTGTGAAGAAGCTCGACAAGTGAATTGTTTGTAAGGAGCTGTAAGGCAAATAAATACTTATTGTTCCACTACACTTGCCTTGGTCCATCTTACTGTGTTTCCAGCCGCTAAGGGCCGCCCTGTTACAATGCTCAACTGAGAGGAACACCGGCGGCAGACCCAGAACCAATGAGAGAGATTATATAGATCCGCTTGCCCGGGAATGTCTTAAATGTTCACTCCCCCAGTGCACGAGCTGAATGTGGAGTAGCAAAAGGGTCCAGCAATCAGTGATTAATGACACAGGTTTGATGCTACACTGATACAACGAGCTTTACAAATACTCTGTGAAAGCTGCCAAAAACACTGAGAACAAACAAAAAGGCCCATGAATAAAAACCCTGTCAGACCGCAATACTTCACATACTCAAGACCAGTTATGTAACTAAATGAAAAACATCAGGAAACTCTTAAACAAATCTGTTTATACAAGAGGCCAAGTGCTTTGTAACTGCAAATCAGCCTTCATATAACAGCATGAACGAGATGTCGTAAGTCTGATGAGCTCACCAGAATCATCTCCAGCATCCATCACTGATCCAGATGGATGTAGAAAAATGAACCTTACAGTTCAGCCCCAACATTTAACACTATAAATAACTGAGACCCCCAAAAGCTGCAGTTCGTCTAATGTCCACCCGATGCTCCTAAAACGAGTCTCCTTACCAGCAGACACCTTCTCGTGCAGTTACCTCTGATCCCCTAAAACTCGACCATAAAGTCGTGGCTTCAAAGGACTACTCCACCAGCCAGTGGGTGATGTCATGGTCACTACTTCCATGTTTTACATGCAGAGTATGGATGTGTCTTACCAGTGTCCCTGGGCTGCCGGGGTCTCCTTTGGGTGCTGGTCTGGTGCCGTCGACACCCGGGGTGCCCCGTCAGACAAACAAATCCAGAGTCGTGTTCGGTTCTTGAGCTTCCAGCTGTTTGTGGAGCTGCTGTCGGCCTTCTGACAGAAGAAAGAGCAGATTTTACATTTTTACTGACATTAAAGACATTTAAGTTTCCTTGTATCTAGTCTGGTCACGTGTATGTTATCTTTCCATTTAGTTATTTTACTTTCTGTGTTTCGTCCTTTTGTCTCCTCGTGAAATCAGTCGTGTTTGTTTAATATCGAGTTCCTGCTCATTACTCCTGATTTGTGCCAGCTGTGTGCACAGCTGTCTGCCTGATCACCCTCACTGTCCCCTTCAGCGGTTTCTAGTTTTAGTGTTTATTCCCAATTACATTTAAGTAAGAGTAAAGCTGCCCTTTCAGTTTCTTATTTTGTGATTTTTGTTTACTCTTTTCTTTGTTTGGTACTTTGGATATTAGACTCAAACTGCTCGCCTGCGTCATCTACCAGCAAAGTCCTGCAGTAGTCCAGAGCTCTCCTATACCCCTGGGAGACTCGTAGTGCAGCCTAGATCCCGGCTAAGAGGTGACCGTGCTTTTGTCCTGGCAGCCCCGAGCTTCTGGAACAATCTTCCTGCTGCTATTCGCGCCTCTAATTCCATCTATTCATTTAACACGCTGTTAAAAACTTGGCTGTTTGACCGAGTGTTTTCAGCTAGTTAGTGCACATCCCCTATATTTTATCCTATAGTATTTATCTTCTACTGATGCTCCACTGTATAAATACCCCCACCTTATATTTATACTCAGTAATTCTCTTTTAAATTATATTCTGAAGTTTTATTGCTTATTTTATCTGTACTTTTTAGGGTTTTTTGGACTCCTATATCTTATATTCTAACCTTGTTGTGAAGCACTTTGATGTTTAAATGTGCTATAAATAAAGTTGTATTGCCTGCGATGCTGTGGTAGATATATCAATATCATATCATATCAAACATCCTTGAAAGAGTAGTTGTCAAACAGCTAACAGATCATCTGCAGAGGTTTATTTGAAGAGTTTCAGTCAGGTTTCAGAGCTCATCACAGCACAGAAACAGCTTTAGTGAAGGTTACAAATGATCTTCTTATGGCCTCTGACAGTGGACTCATCTCTGTGCTTGTCCTGCTAGACCTCAGTGCAGCGTTCGATACTGTCGACCATAATATCCTATTAGAGCGATTAGAACATGCTGTAGGTATTACAGGTACTGCACTGCAGTGGTTTGTGTCATATCTATCTAATAGACTCCAGTTTGTGCATGTAAATGGAGAGTCCTCTTCACACACTGAGGTTATCAGAATCAGAATCAGAATCAGAATCAGAATACTTTATTGATCCCTGGGGGAAATTATTTTTTGTTACAGTGCTCCATTTTAAACCAACATTAAGACAAGACAGACAATACGCTAACTAAGAATAGTACAATATATACATATATATACATACATACATACATAAGTCACTCATAAATAAATATTTGGAAAAGAAACATGTGTAGCTGTAGCAGCAAACAGTGTGTTAAGTGGATGCGTTGTACAGGGAGATGGCCACAGGCAGGAATGATTTCCTGTGTCGTTCAGTGGTGCATCATGGGTAATCTCAGTCTCTCACTGAACGAGCTCCTGTGACTGACCAACATGTCATGGAGTGGGTGGGAGGTGTTATCCAACATTGTCTTTATCTTGGACAGCATCCGCCTCTCCGACACCACCTTGAGGGAGTCCAGCTCCATCCCCACAACATTGCTGGCCTTACGGATCAGTTTATTAAGTCTGTTGGCATCTGCGACCCTCAGCCTGCTCCCCCAGCATGCAACAGCATAGAGGATCGCACTGGCCACCACAGACTCATAGAAAATCCTCAGCATTTTCTGGCAGATGCTGAAGGACCTCAGTCGCCTCAAAAAATAGAGACGACTCTGGCCCTTCCTGTAAAGTGCTGTGGTGTTTTTAGCCCAGTCCAGTTTATTGTCAATGTGTACTCCAAGGTATTTATAGTCCTCCACAATGTCAACACTGACCCCCTGGATTGAAACAGGGGTCAAGTGTTTCCTGGTCTTCCTGAAGTCCACGATCAGTTCCTTGGTCTTTGCCACGTTGAGCTGCAGATGATTCTGCTCACACCACGTGACAAAGGAGTCGATCACAGCCCGGTACTCTGTCTCATCATCCCTGCTGATGCATCCAACCACCGCAGAGTCATCAGGAAACTTCTGAAGATGGCAGGTCTCTGTGCAGTGGCTGAAGTCTGTGGTGTAGAGGGTGAAGAGGAAGGGGGAGAGGACAGTCCCCTGTGGTGCCCCTGTGTTGCTAATCACCTTGTCAGACACACACTGTGGGAGACGTACATATTGTGGTCTTCCTGTCAGGTAATCAACAATCCAGGACACCAGAGAAGCATCCACCTGCATCGCTGCTAACTTATCACCCAGGAGGGTCGGCCTGATGGTGTTGAAAGCACTGGAAAAGTCAAAAAACATGACCCTCACAGTGCTCGCCGGCTGGTCCAGATGGGTGTAGACACGATTGAGCAGGTAGATGATGGCGTCCTCAGTTCCGAGACGAGGCTGATAAGCGAACTGAAGGGGATCCAGATGTGGTCTTACTATGGGTCGCAGCTGGTCCAGGATGAGCCTTTCCAGGGTCTTCATGATGTGGGAGGTCAGTGCCACGGGCCTGTAATCCTGGGGGCCACTGGGACGTGGCGTCTTTGGTACAGGGACGAGGCATGATGTCTTCCACATCACCGGGACCCTCTGCAGACTCAGACTCAGCATAAACAGTTTATGAAAGACTCCACACAGCTGGGGGGCACAGGTCTTGAGGACAAGGGGACTCACTCCGTCTGGTCCAGCAGACTTGCCTGAGTGAAGTCTCCTCATTTGCATCTCAACCTGGTATTGAGTGAAGGTGATGGGTGGGGGAGGGGTGTCAGGAATCTCACAGGAGGCAACATGTGAAGAGAGAGGCTGGCACAGTGGTGTGGCTCTGGATTCCAGGCTGACTGCAGGTGAGGTTGTGGGGGTGGGAGCAGACACTGTGGTGTCGAATCTATTGAAAAACAGATTCAACTCGTCGGCTCTATTCTCACCTCCCTCAGCTCCCCTGCTGTTGGTTGGCCTGAATCCAGTGATGGTCTTCATGCCCCTCCACACCTCTCTCATGCTGTTCTGCTGGAGTTTCCACTCCAGCTTCCTCCTGTAATTGTCCTTAGCCTCTCTGATCTTGTCCTTTAGTAACACCTGGACCTTCCTCACCTCCTCTTTGTTGCCCCCTCTGAAAGCCCTCTTCTTGTTGTTGAGGAGGGCTTTGATGTCCTTAGTCACCCACGGCTTGTTATTTGGGTAACAATGAACAGTCTGAGCTGGAACAATGGAGTCGGTGCAGAAAGTTATGTAGTCTGTGATACACTCAGTAAGCCCATTGATGTCCTCGGCGTGAGGCTCACAGAGTGTTTCCCAGTCGGTCACCTCGAAACAGCCCTGTAGTTCTGCTAAGGCCTCCTCTGACCACCTCCTAACAGTCCTGGTGGTCACAGGTTCCCTCCTCACAATTGGCACATAGCGGGGGGTGAGGTGAATCAGGTTATGATCTGACCTACCAAGTGGGGGGAGGGAGGAGGAGCTGTATGCATCCTTGACGTTAGCATACAGTAAGTCTAAAGTTTTCTCTCCCCTGGTGGGACAGTCCACATATTGTTTGAATGTTGGTAGTGTATTGTCCAGTGATACATGTTTGAAGTCACCCGAGATCACAATAAAGGCACTCGGGTGCTGAGTCTGTAGCCGAGCTATGGCAGAGTGGATAGTGTCACATGCAGCTGTGGGGTTAGCAGAGGGGGGAACATAAACAGCCACCAAGATGACGTGAGAGAATTCCCTGGGTAAATAATACGGCCTGAGTCCAACAGCACACAGTTCAGTGTCCGGGCAACAAATCCTTTCTTTGATTGTTATGTTGGCAGGGTTACACCACCGGTTGTTAACTAAAACAGCAAGCCCACCTCCTTTACGCTTACCGCTAGCGATGCTGTCCCTGTCCGCCCGAACAGTGTGGAAGCCTTCCACGGAAGCATTCTCATCGGGAATGACCTGGTGCAGCCATGATTCGGTGAAACACATCAGGCTACACTCTCGGTATTCCCTCTGACTCCGTACCAGTGCTGAGAGCTCGTCGATTTTACTTGCCAACGATCGCACATTTCCCATCACGATAGACGGCAGACACGGTTTAAACCTCCTCCTCGCTTCGAGCCTCCGCTGTCTCACCGTCACCTTTTTTCTTCTCTTCTGTCTTCTGTTAATTATGGAGTTCCACAGGGTTCAGTGCTAGGACCAATTCTGTTTACATTATACATGCTTCCCTTAGGCAGCATCATTAGAAGACATAGCATACATTTACACTGCTATGCAGATGACACCCAGCTCTATCTGTCCATGAAGCCAGATAACACACACCAATGAGTTAAACTGCAGGAATGTCTTAAAGACATAAAGACCTGGATGGCCGCTAACTTTCTGCTTCTTAATTCAGATCAAACTGAGGTTATTGTACTCGGCCCTGAAAATCTTAGAAATATGGTATCTAAGCAGATTCTTACTCTGGATGGCATTACCTTGGCCTCCAGTAACACTGTGAGGAACCTTGGAGTCATGTTTGACCAGGACATGTCCTTCAACGCACATATTAAACAAATATGTAAGACTGCTTTCTTCCATTTGTGCAACATCTCTAAAGTTAGAAATATCCTGTCTCAGAGTGACGCTGAAAAACTAGTTCATGCATTTATTACTTCCAGGCTGGACGACTGTAATTCATTATTATCAGGATGTCCAAAAAACTCCCTGAAAAGCCTTCAGTTAATCCAAAATGCTGCAGCAAGAGTCCTGACAGGGACTAGAAAGAGAGAGCAGATTTCTCCTGTTTTGGCTTCCTGTTAAGTCCAGAATTCAAAATCCTGCTCCTCACATACAAGGTCTTAAATAATCAGGCCCCATCTGATCTTAATGACCTTGTAGTACCATATCACCCTATCAGAGCACTTCGCTCTCGCTCTGCAGGCCTACTTGTTGTTCCTAGAGTATTTAAAAGTAGAATGGGAGGCAGAGCCTTCAGTTTTCAGGCCCCTCTTCTGTGGAACCAGCTTCCAGTTTGGATTCAGGAGACAGACACCATCTCTACTTTCAAGATTAGGCTTCAAACTTTCCTTTTTGCTAAAGCATATAGTTAGGGCTGGACCAGGTGACCCTGAATCCTCCCTTAGGGATGCTGCAATAGACGTAGGCTGCCGGGGATTCCCATGATGCACTGGGTGTTTCTTCTTCACTCACTATGTATTAACAGACCTCTCTGCATTGAATCATATCTGTTATTAACCTCTGTCTCTCTTCCACAGCATGTCTTTATCCTGTCTTCCTTCTCTCACCCCAACCAATCACAGCAGATGGCCCCGCCCCTCCCTGAGCCTGGTTCTGCTGGAGGTTTCTTCCTGTTAAAAGGGAGTTTTTCCTTCCCACTGTCGCCAAAGTGCTGCTCATAGGGGGTCATATGATTGTTGGGTTTTTCTCTGTATCTATGAAGCGCCTTGAGGTGACTTTTGTTGTGATTTGGCGCTATATAAATAAAATTGAATTGTTCCAACTTAATACCTCAGGCAGCAGAAACCCAAGAAAGAGGAGGGAGACGAGGAACCATCATGGAAGTACAGGCCCCTGCACGGTATTTACCACCGGCAGGTAGAGGAGATGGCTAATATCCAGAAATCCTACCAGTGGCTGGACAAAGCTAGACTTAAAGGGAAGCTCTAATAATATCAAGAGCTGGAGAGGATGTGGAGGGTGAAGGTAACAGTGGTCACAGTGGTAATCAAAGCACTTGGTACGGTGACCCCCAAACTAGGCAAGTGGCTCCAGCAGATCCCAGGAACAACATCGGAGAGCTCTGTGAAGAAGAGTGCAGTCCTAGGAACAGCTGAGATACTGTACAGGACTCACACAGACAGGACTGGAACTCAAAACGCTGCCTTAATGCTGAAAAACCCTCATAAAAATAACTCAAAAACAAAACAAAGTAGAAACACTGGAACACGACAAACACACGGCATGGAGAAAGTACGACACAAAAGAGAGCAAAGGCAAACAGAGGGCTTATATACACAGGGAGTAATCAGGGAATGGGAAACAGGAGGGAGACACAGCTGGGAGAGATTAGGACTAACGAGACAGGGGCAGGTAAAACTGAATACACTGACATAGGACTGGGACTATCAAAATAAAACAGGAAATAAGACACAAATCACAAACACTCAAACGTGACACTGAAGGATAGACAGAAGGAATATAACCCATGAAACAGAAGACAGTGACTTAAACTAGAGGCCAGAACAACAAATGACACAAAGAGAACAAAACCCTTAGTGCACTGTATTGTTAATTTGAAGAAAGAAAGACAAAATCTGAGATCTCACAGTACTATTTCAGGATTAAAGAGTAAACAGTATTTCAACTTTAACCCTGAAATATTATATAATTTTATAATAATTATTATTATATAATTTATTTCATTACTGAAATATTTTTATTTTCAAAATTAACAAAAATAAAAAAGATCTTTGATTAAAGCACAAAGATCTGAGATAACAGTTGAAACAGCATGAGGGGCATAAGGCAGTGTCAGTCCATGCAACATTCATCAGGCAGCACATTCTCAATGAATCCCAATCTGAAGAGGCGGCTGCACAGGCGTGCCAAGGTAAGAACCACGCTCGTCTTTTTGGGCTGAAGCGTTAATGCCCGTCTGCTCTGACACACCGTGAGCTGCTGCAGCTCAGTCTGTAGGTTGAGCTCCACTAAAAGTCTCAGCAGACAAGCAGCTGCTTTCACAACATCACAGCTGGAATCACACAAAACTGACCTGTGATCAGACATCATCAGGTGATATTTCAGGAGGAGACAGACGGTAAACTGCGCATGCAATCATTTCCTCTCTGACACAACAGGAAATTCCAAACTTCCCAAATTGACTCAGAAAAATCTGCATATTTTCTTTGACTGCAAGATCAAAGAGAAAAAGACGTGAACCCACTTACAGCTCTGCTGCAGCAGCATCAGCACCTCTGCAACCAAACAGCTGATCCAGAGCTGCAGCTCAGGGCTGCTTTTAGAGGAGGAGAGGGGCGATGGCGGGGGGGTGGAGGAGGAAAGGTGGCACCTCCTCCGGCTCCTCCCGTCATCTTCCTCATTAGAGGTGGATTTACATGTTTGACTTGTGAATCAAAAGGATTTTCTGGTCACACTGAAGCATCTGTGCGCTTTTAGCTTAAAACCTTTAGCTTAAAATCTCAGAGTCGTGCCGAAGAGTTTCTAACTGCTGGCTTCTCTGAGCTTCTTACTCTGCCCTATCCAGTCTTTAAGTCTGACATCATTAGCTGTGCCTGGGCCCAAACTCCGCTGCAGGTCTCAAAGTCAAACGAACACTGCAGCATCACTGAGAGTTAAAAACTGTCTAAATTCTTTCATCTTCAATAAAATGATCAGCGTTGCTGCTTTATCAGGTGTAACAATTAAGTTTAACATCCAAGCATCCATGAAAACAGGATTTACGAAGTTTAACACAGTTAGCAGGAAGTTAGCTCGCTAGCTTCCACCTAAACATGATATAGCATGCTCTGACTGAGAGATTTATGAAAAATTCAAACGTACAGCTCTGCTATCACTTCAAACATAAATGAAGACAGAAAGCTAAACAGCAGTGACGTTTGTAGGGTTACTGAAGTTGGGCTAGCTGCTATATAACGATATGCTACGTGGCCGCTAGCGACACAGCTATGTTAGCATAAACACAGTGAAGCTGGAGGATGAACGCTAACCTTTTTCCACTTGATAAAAGTTAACTTGATGGTTCGGGACAAATGCAATCGCATGGCAGGATGCTGTAAACGGACCAAACTTCAGTCAGGAGAACAACTGAGATAATCCATCCACAATACGAGGTTAGTCATTAATATACTGCTGCTGGGCTGGAGTTACATCGTGAGGTTTCAAATCTGAGCTTTAAAATGAAGAGCGATAATAAAGCGAGAGAGGCCGACAGTGATCACTGTTTTTAGGGGCTTGTTCAGATTAAATACATACAAAACATTCAAACATGTTAAAAACACAACAGCCTTATTAAACGCAGATTCGTTTGGGCGGAAGCAGGACTCATCACGTCATCACTAAAGACCGGATTCTTACAGCATTTGGAGCCCTAATAAATGTTTTAGAAACAAGGCGTCCACATGAAATTCTCAGGGACCAAGAACACTTTGAAGTTCTGTTTTAAACAGAAGACACAGGGAGAGGGCTCAGTACACACAGGGGTGTGTACTGAGCCCTCTCCTGTACTCACTCTACACCTACGACTGCACGGCCACTAACAGCTCCAACATCATTGTGAAGTTTGCGGACGACACCACAGTGGTGGGTCTTATCACCAACGGTGATGAGACGGCTTACAGGGAGGAGGTCAGCGCCCTGACCCACTGGTGTCAAGACAACCATCTCACCCTCAACGTCGCAAAGACAAAGGAGTTGATAGTGGACTTCCGGAGGTGCAGAGAAGTACACACCCCCATCACCATCAACGGCGCTGCTGTGGAGAGAGTGAGCAGCTTCCGGTTCCTTGGAGTACATCTGGCTGAGGATCTTACGTGGTCAGTACACACAAACAAAACAGTGAAGAAGGCGCAGCAGCGCCTCTTCTTTCTCAGGAGACTGAAAAGATTCGGCATGAGCCCCCGCATCCTCAGGACCTTCTATCACTGTGCCATTGAGAGCATCCTCACTGGATGCATCACCACCTGGTACGGCAACAGCACCGCCTACAACTGCAAAGCTCTCCAGCGAGTAGTGCGGTGCTCTGAACGGATAATTGGAGGTGAGCTTCCCTCCCTCCAAGACATCTACAGGAAGCGCTGCCTGAGGAAAGCGGGGAGGATCATCAAGGACTCCAGTCACCCCAGCCATAAACTGTTCAGACTACTTCCATCAGGAAGGAGGTTCTGCAGCATCCGGTCCCGTACCAGCAGACTGAGAGACAGCTTCTTCCATCAGGCCATCAGACTGCTGAACACGTCATAGACACCTCAGCTTCACTACTGGAACTTCAACATTATGCACTCCACACTGTATATAAATGCCACTTGTTTTGCACATATTCAACTCTGTATATTTTATATATTTTATTATTATTATTATTATTATTATTTATTTTTTTATTTTTTTACTATTTAATTTGTAAAAATGTGTATACACACACACACACACACACACACACACACACGTAGGAAAATATTTAGTATACACATCCAGAAATGCATACACTATTATATATTGTACATATATTTTGTAATGAACCGCTGATCTGTACCATAAGTCATCCTTGCGGGGGTTGTCGGAACTGTATGCGCAGTCGCACTAAGGACAGATGTGATCAGAGGCATGCCCCGTAACGCGTATAGAGCAGTCTGTCGCGGCAGGAATAAGTTGTACAAAGTCCATGTAAGTTACGATAATACTTTGATAAGTATGATAAGTGTGTTTCTAATGTAAGGTATGTTGCTGCGTTTGTATTGTGAGCTATCTGAAAACCCTTTTATTCTTTATTTATGTTACTTACATCCATGTGCTATTTTTTAGCTAGACATGTGTGTCATGCAAGCTAGCAGCACCCCATGAGAAACGGGCCGAAGTGTTTAAGTGTTTACCGGAGTTTTGCACCCTTGGCAAGCGGACTGAGGTATGTGATGAGAGATGATCTGTTGTTATATTTTATTTAACTGAACTGTGTAATCCCTTGATGCTGTTTGAAGTAACCCCTTTTGTTTTATTTAATCTGTGACTGTATATCTCAGAATTACTTGTTTGAACTTGCCTGAATTAACTTAAGCTCATTGTTATAGTTCAAAGGGTACTGTACGGGTATCAATTTTTTCTTATTTTATAGTTTTCACGGTGCTCAACGTCCAGAGAATGAGCCGTGTGTGGTGAGGAAATAAATGGCTGCACCCGTTAGAGACTCTTCTGTCGTTCTTGATGCCAAGGGTTGCTACAGTGAAACTCATCGCTGCCTTGCAGCCATCTACACTCATCTTATTCTTTCGTCGAACTGTGAGTAAAGGAGTGTATCGCATCATCTAGAGACTACTGGATCAGTAAAGGACTCAAAATAAGGACATTATAAATACAATGTCATGCACACCTTCATCTTGTAAGCTGTGTGAGCAAATGATCTTCAACATGGCAGTCTAAAGTAATGCAAGAAAGAAAGACCTCTTCTGTATTTAACACAGTAGCATGTAAAGTTGTGATGCTGAATATCCCACATTTCTTGCATCAGAATGTCTAAGACTGAATCTGGGCTTTATGCTATCAGTTGTACTTCTGTAAAAACTTAAGTGGCAAATTGTCTGATTTGAGGGCATCATCAGTATTATTTTGGTTTTGTTGCCAGTCTGTGAGGTTAAAGGTGTAAATATCTAAGTTGAGTGTTAATAAGTTTGAAACCACCACTCAACCCATTTGAGTTAAGATATATACACTTAAAAGGGCAGGTGCAACAAGCCAAAAATAAAATTAATAATAATGTTGTCCCCTGTTGAAGAAATAGACAAATCTACAGAGGCACAAGAGGCCAGCTCCAGCTCCAGAGAGTGAAGACTAACAGAAAAGGGGCAGGAGATGCATGAACAGGAGGCCAAGAAAAATGAAAGGTCATTTAGCAAGGCATATGAGTCCTGGAAGGAGTTAGCAAGAGGAGTTAGAACAAGGCTGAAAGGTTTCTGCTCAAACGAAGACCTTGTTAGAACACAAACGGACATTAAGGCTAAAGAAGCATTAATGCATGAACTGTATGAGCCTATCCGACGTAATCATACTTCTACTCCAGATGTTGTCAAGAAAATGGATGCGTGTGTTGCCCTAACAACAGAAATTTGTGATCTCATTAGTAAACGACTAGAAGATATAGATAAGACTTTTAATGACAGGCTCGAGAAGGAGCGTGTAAGGATGATATTAAGTAAGGAGGAGTATGGATCTGTTTTTGGGAAAACTGAAACAGAAACAGTTATTTCAGAGCATTCAAAGGGCTCAGATTCATACTCTGGAGCCACATCTACGACTTCTAGCAAACGTGTGGATGCCGAAGCTGACCTTGCAGCTAAACTAGAACAGGCGAAGGCAATGCAACGAATACATGAACAGCAAGCCAAGTTGAGTAGCTTAGAGCATGAGTGGAAAATCAAGGAAGCACAAATGATTGCAGAAATGACAGCAAAGCTAGAGGAAGAGAGAACTAAACTGCAACAGCTACAGGCAGAAAATGAGGTAAAAGTAGCAGCAGCCAGAGTGAGAGCTTACAACAACTACGATGGATTGGAAAGCCTTAAGTATGAAGCAGATGACAAATCACAACTTGATAGCCAAATCATTGAATCTCAGAATCCATTGAATCCACAGGCTGAATCATTTCGACCTCAGTGTGCACCACCTGAGATTTTGCAAAGGCAACAGGAGGTCAGCTTAACACAGGAGCTTGCAAGCTTGTTCGTCTCCAACCGTCTGCCTGCACCTGAACCCACAGTGTTCACTGGTAACCCTTTAAAGTTTATAGACTGGAAGATATCCTTTATGGCATTGATTGGCCACAAACCCCTCCCCGCAGGCGAAAAAATGTTGTACTTGAAAAGTTATCTTGCTGGTGAGGCACGGAAGGCGGTCGAAGGATTCTTCTATCGAAACTCAGAAGATGCATATCAGGGTGCCTGGGAGATTCTTCAGGAGAGGTATGGAAGTTCATTTGTCGTCCAAAAGGCTTTCAGGGATAAACTGATGAAATGGCCAAAAATAGCTCCCAATGACCCAGTAGCCCTCAGAGAGTTTTCAGATTTCCTTCAAAGTTGTGCCGAGGCCATCCCTCATGTTAAAGGGCTGGCAATTCTAAATGATTGTGAAGAAAATCATAAACTTCTCAAAAAACTGCCCGAATGGCTGGTACGCAGATGGGGTCGTGTTGTTGTGGATGAACTAGACAGATGTCAAGAGTATCCACCATTTGCTCATTTCACCAGATTTCTACAAAGGGAAGCTAGAATAGCCTGCAACCCCATTGCTTCTCCCTTCTTATTAACCACTAAAGTTACAGATGAAAGGCTTCCTAAGAGAACCAAGGCACTCAGCACCAATGCTCAAGCTAAGCACTCTGCAGGTAAACCAGGGACCTTAATTTCAAAGCCAAGACCACCATGCTTCGTCTGCAACGATGAAACACACGGTGTCGCCAAGTGCCCAACCTTTGCCACAAGGCTTCCTGATGAAAAGAGAGCTTTCATTCGTGAAAACCGTCTTTGCTTTGGCTGTTTAAGAAAGGGTCACACTAGTAAAGAATGCAAAAGAAGGCACACATGCACTATATGTGGTCGAAATCATCCAACTTGCTTGCACATAGAGAGAATTGAGGGAGCCAGTGAAATGTTAAACAGTGATTCACCATCTGCAGGAAATGAGACAAAGGAAGTCCGCAATGTCATGTCACACACATTGACAAGATACTCCTCAGCTACGTCTAGCATTGTTCCAGTTTTTGTGTCATTGGCAGAAGACCCCCACAGTGAGATTCTCACATATGCTCTGCTCGACACACAGAGCGATTCAACTTTCATCTTGGGAGATCTGGTCTCTGCACTAAATGTGAAGACTCAGCCAGTGCAATTAAGGCTCAGTACAATGACAGCAGTAGACACAGTCATAGCTAGCAAAGTGGCTTGTGGATTGCAAGTTCGTGGGCTCCATAGTGAGTCGCATGTTCAGCTACGCCAGGCATATACAAGGGATTTCATCCCAGTCGATAAGTCTCACATTCCTACAAAGGACACCGCACTTCAGTGGCCACATCTGAGGCAACTGGCAAACAAGCTGCAGCCACTTCAAGACTGTGAAGTGGGATTGCTGATTGGCTATGATTGCCCATCAGCACTGGCCCCTCTAGAAGTCATTGTAGGGTCAGAAAACCATCCATTTGCTCAAAGAACCGTGCTTGGCTGGAGCATCATAGGATCAGCAAATCCATATCTTGATAGAAAGGAACATCAAAGCTTTGTACACAGAGTGGCAGTAAAGGAAATGCCATTGCCTCCGGTCAATGATGTGTTGAAGGTCCTAGAAATGGATTTCAGCGAAAGAAACTATCAAGATAAATATGTTTCTCAAGATGATGTTCATTTTGTAAAACTCCTCAGCAGCACAATCACAAAAAGGAAGGATGGACACTATGAGATGCCACTTCCTTTCAAGGGCAGCTCTCCACCTATGCTGCCAAACAACAAGCGACTGGCTGAAGCTCGTTTGCAACACCTCAAGAGGAAGTTAAGGTCCAACAGGCAGTACCATGACCATTACACAGCATTCATGGAGGAAACCATCAGCAAAGGTGTTGCAGAACCAGCCCCCCCAGCACATGAGGGAGAGACAATTTGGTACATCCCACATCATGAGGTGTACCATCCTAGGAAACCAGATAAACTTAGGGTGGTCTTCGACTGTTCAGCCAAGTTTCTGGGCATCTCTCTGAATGACACCTTATTGACTGGCCCTGATCTGATAAACTCTCTAGTAGGAGTTCTCTGCCGCTTTAGGAGGGAAGCAGTAGCCATCACCTGCGACATTGAAAAAATGTTCCATCAGTTCTATGTTCCACCCAACATGCGGAACTACCTGAGGTTCCTATGGTGGAAGGGCGGTCAGCTGGAAACAGAACCCCAAGAGTATAGAATGGCGGTGCACCTTTTCGGTGCTGGTTCCTCTCCAGGGTGTGCCAATTTCGGCCTTAAATATCTTGCACAGCAATGCGAAGCCGATTATCCTTCGGCTGCTGCTTTCATTGAAAAGAACTTTTACGTTGATGATGGACTGACTAGCGTCCCATCAGTCACAGAAGCTACAGACCTGATTATCAATGCACAGCAGCTGTGTAAGACTGGAGGTTTACACTTGCACAAATTTAACTCGAACAAGGTGGAGGCGCTATGTGGTGTTGCGCCTTCAGAAAGGGCAGTAACCACCGGACCTCTCAACCTTAGCCTGGATTCAACAGCGGAGGGTCACGTACTTGGCATTCAGTGGTCAATAGAAAGTGACACCTTCAGCTTCAACATTGACAAAAGGGACCAACCCTCAACTCGTCGTGGTATCCTGTCCGCTGTCTCCTCCCTCTACGACCCTCTGGGTCTTGTAGCTCCCTTTATCCTGAGTGGTAAATGTATTCTCCAGGAGCTGTGTCGCATGGGCGTAGGTTGGGATGATCAGCTTCCCGATAGCCTACATGCACGGTGGGAGCAATGGAAAAGGGATCTACACAGGCTAAAGGAAATAGCGATACCCAGATGCTACCATCCTCCAGACTTTGGCAACATAGTGAGGGTGGAACTGCATCACTTTTCAGATGCCAGTAACATAGGTTATGGTGCATGTTCCTACCTCAGATACAAGAATGGAAAGGATGAAGTACACTGTAGCCTTGTGTTAGCCAAAGCAAGAGTCGCACCAACAAAGCTCATGAGCATCCCAAGGCTGGAGCTTTCGGCTGCAGTAATCTCCGCAAGGCTAAGCGTCATGTTAAAAACAGAGCTCGGCATGCAGATTGACGAGGAATTCTTTTGGACTGATTCCCAAGTTGTATTGGCCTACATCAGCAATGAGGCACGGCGATTCCATGTGTTTGTCGCAAATCGTGTTCAGCTAATCCGAGAAACCACAAACCCTGCTCAGTGGCACTATGTGGATACGGCAGAAAACCCAGCTGACCACGCTTCGAGAGGTCTATGTGCAGGGGACATTCTGTCAACGAACTGGTTATCGGGTCCTAAATTTCTATGGAAACCTGAGATACACCCAACACTACATTTTTCACCAGATTTGCTAGTCTGTGACCCTGAAGTTAAATCGGTGAAAACCTTTGCCACCCATGCCAATGAGCAAAATGACATTCTGAACCGTCTAAGCCGCTTTTCCAGCTGGACAACGCTCATCAGAGTAGTTGCAAGAATTAAGAGACTAGGCATGAAGTCAGATCGTGTCAGTAGCATTGTGACGGTAGAGGAAAGGAGAAAAGCTTGTGAACTAGTAATCAGTCTGGTTCAGCGACAAGCCTTTTTGCAAGACATAAAGACACTTCAGAAGGGCAACTCTCTTCCATGCTCTAGCCCCCTAAGTTGTCTTGATCCCATCTTAGATGAAGGACTTCTTCGTGTAGGTGGAAGACTGACAAAGGCAACGCTCAGTCGAGAACTAAAACACCCGGTTATCCTTCCAAAGGAAAGTCACATTACAAGACTAATACTGTCTCATTACCATGCCACCATCTGTCATCAGGGTCGCAGTCAAACCCTAGCAGAACTCAGAGCAAATGGGTTTTGGGTGCTTGGGGGAAGCAAAGCAGTTGCCAAGTTAATACATAAATGTGTGCAATGTCGAAAACTTCGGCGCCCCACCGAGGAGCAACGCATGGCAGAGCTCCCAAAAGAAAGGACTGAAGCCTCCGCTCCTTTCTCGTACTCTGGTATGGATTGCTTTGGTCCATTTTCCATCAAGCGGGGCCGTAAGGAGTACAAAAGGTATGGGCTTATCTTTACATGCCTGTCTTCACGTGCTGTTCATATCGAGATGCTAGAAGACCTATCAACAGATGCATTCATCAATGCCCTTAGATGCTTCATCAGCCTCAGAGGAGCTGTTTGCCAACTCCGCTGTGACCAAGGCACAAACTTTGTAGGAGCCAGAAATGAGTTCAGAGAGGCTCTCAAACAATGTGACATGCAGGCACTGGAGGCTTTCCTGGCAGACAAACAGTGTGAGTTTGTTTTCAATGCTCCTTCTGCAAGTCATGCTGGTGGCATCTGGGAACGCCAAATTAGGACCATTCGTAATGTGCTAAATGCCACTACTGCTCAGTGTGCAGGAAGACTAGACGATGCCTCTCTTAGAACTTTGTTTTATGAGGCCATGGCTATTGTAAATAGCCGCCCCTTGACTGTGGGCAGTATCTGTGACCCAAAGGCACCTGAACCTCTTACTCCGAACCATCTTATACTGATGAAGTCCAAAGTTGCTCTACCACCACCTGGGAAATTTGTGAGAGAAGACTTGTATGCAGCGAAGAGGTGGCGTAGAGTACAATACTTAACTGAGCAGTTCTGGGGTAGGTGGAAAAGAGAATACCTCATGAATGTCTCCACAAGACAGAAGTGGCACAAAACCCGCCGTAATCTAAAAGTGAATGACATTGTTATCATCAAGGAAGATATGTTACCAAGGTGTCAGTGGCAACTGGGGCGTATCGTTGAAACTATCGAAGGCGATGATGGTTTAGTCCGTCGGGTCAAAGTTCAAGTAGGAGTCCAAAGTCAGACCAAGAAACAGGACCGTGCTTTCAAGCCCCCCATCATCGAGCGGCCTATTCAAAAACTGGTGGTTCTTGTTGAAAGAGAATAATAACAACCATGTTATTATCTGAGAGGAACTGACATACTGACATAAACAATGTAACAATCCAGGTGGCACCTGCTCTATGATGTTTGTACACCTGTATATTGGTTGAAGTGGTCTCATTTTGTTGTTGTTCAAATCATGTATGATTAGCTAGTTTGTAAATCATAGCATGATTGGTGGGAGTGTAATGAACCGCTGATCTGTACCATAAGTCATCCTTGCGGGGGTTGTCGGAACTGTATGCGCAGTCGCACTAAGGACAGATGTGATCAGAGGCATGCCCCGTAACGCGTATAGAGCAGTCTGTCGCGGCAGGAATAAGTTGTACAAAGTCCATGTAAGTTACGATAATACTTTGATAAGTATGATAAGTGTGTTTCTAATGTAAGGTATGTTGCTGCGTTTGTATTGTGAGCTATCTGAAAACCCTTTTATTCTTTATTTACGTTACTTACATCCATGTGCTATTTTTTAGCTAGACATGTGTGTCATGCAAGCTAGCAGCACCCCATGAGAAACGGGCCGAAGTGTTTAAGTGTTTACCGGAGTTTTGCACCCTTGGCAAGCGGACTGAGGTATGTGATGAGAGATGATCTGTTGTTATATTTTATTTAACTGAACTGTGTAATCCCTTGATGCTGTTTGAAGTAACCCCTTTTGTTTTATTTAATCTGTGACTGTATATCTCAGAATTACTTGTTTGAACTTGCCTGAATTAACTTAAGCTCATTGTTATAGTTCAAAGGGTACTGTACGGGTATCAATTTTTTCTTATTTTATAGTTTTCACGGTGCTCAACGTCCAGAGAATGAGCCGTGTGTGGTGAGGAAATAAATGGCTGCACCCGTTAGAGACTCTTCTGTCGTTCTTGATGCCAAGGGTTGCTACATATTTATTAGTTTCAGGTTGGCCATTCTTGTATTTTGCTCGTTTGTGTTGTTGTGTTTGCACATCTCTGTTGCTTGTGGGGCTCGCACACAAGAATTTCACTCGCATGTGCTGTGCCAGTGTGCCTGCACATGTGATGTGACAATAAAAGTGATTTGATTTGATTTGATTTTGATTTAGAAAGTGCTGGTACCCTGTTTTCTGTCAGTTCAACAGACAAAACATGCCAAAGCATCTCAGTCTGATTGAAGTCCAGGAAAGATCATTATTGTCTCCTGATGGGTGGACATCCTCCTTCAGGGTTTTCTGGTAGAGAGCAGAATTCCTGCAGAGCAGCCCAGACCGTCACACTACCGCCACCGCGACCTCCTGGACGAGTTGTCGTTTTTGTGGGCAGCTCGCTCCGGTGAAGGTTCCAGGATTGTTCCAGGTTCATGTGCTTCATGTGCTGAGGTGTTTTTTCCTGTTCTCAAACTGATCTCCCTGTTGGAGCTCAGTCTGGGAGGAGTTCTTTTTTTCTCCTTGTCTTTCCTCATGTTGTGCATTTTCCATTGTTATACCTCCCTGACCTGTCTTCCCCATGTGATGTTTGTCTAATGCATAGGTGTCAAACTCTGGCCCGCGGGCCAAATTTGGCCCGCAGCCTGATTACATTTGGCCCGTGAAGCCATACCAAATTACTATCAGAGCTGGCCTACTGGTATTATACAGCTAATATATATATTGTTCAGTATTAAGCTTTGCTTGTTCCATATTCAGTTTTTCAGCAAAACGTGTTTGAGTCCATAAGAAAAGATTCATTCAATAAATATTAACGTTAGCCCGCGACTTTGTTCCAGTTTTGAAATTTGGCCCACTGTGTATTTGAGTTTGACACCCCTGGTAATGTATGTATGGTCAGAAGGGTAAGATGGCGCTGGCAAAAGTCGGTTAAACAATTTCCTTCGGGGTCAACCTTCAGGATCAATAAAGATTTGTTGAATTGAATTGAAGTGGTTTTCTGCATGTGTGGGTAACGACTCCACCGTGGTTCACTGGAGTCTCACAGCTTTAGAAACGTCTCTGTGACCCTGTCAGGCTGCAGATGGTGCTGTGATGTGCTGCTGTCTGAGGTCTTTGTCCTGAGTGTGGCAGTGAACATGAACTCTGTCAATCACATGAATTCATTATTGAAACAGGGCGTTACTGTTCCACACAGGAACAGGTAGCTTTGGATTACTTTTCCCCTTAAAACTACACTTTGTGTTTCATCTTTGTCTAACATTAAAATCTGTATCTGACAGAATTCACGGAGTGACCAATTAGCGTTGTGCCTTTTGTGCAAAGTACAATATCGTGTCTGAAATGTAGAGAACAGTATGCAACCCGTCTGCAAGCTAACACACAGCACAAATACAAACAAAAACAGATGTTTAAAAAAAACTTTACGGCGGCCGTGATGTCAGATGCTTTCAGTTCACGATGACTTTTGTTGAAAACCTCACAAAGACAATCTTATCATTAAGAGAATAAAAGAAATGTGAAGAAAAATAGCAAAAAGGCTTCTGTGTCACATTCCCATGAATCCAGAGCTCCTCCTTTCCCTTATCTTTGCCTGTTTCTCCCACTCTCCCCTCCCCTGTGTGCAGATGTTGATCCCAGTAGGCGTGTCTTCCAGCTGCAGCAGCACATCTGTCACTCATCCTCCGTGTCCCCGACGTTTCCTCTCAACCTTCACCTCATCGTTACAGCTACGGGACGTGGTGGCTTCGGACTCGCTTTAGCTTCTATTTCTCGTCTAGTTTTCAAGCGACGCAACTGAATCCAGACTCGACCCGCCCACCTGCTCCTCTCTGTGAATGTTAGGTTCTCGTGGTCTGAGTCTGTGCTCGGTCCTTGTGTTCATTATTAAAACGCTATCGTTACATCACCTAGGGCTGTGCGATATGACCAAAATCTCATACCCCGATATAAGACATCTATCGTCTGATAACCATATAAATCACAAAAATGTAACATTTTCTGTAAATTCTGTGAATCTCGGGCAGCTCGACTTGTGTGAAGTGTTTCCAGCTGCGCGTCGTGTAGCTGGAGTCGAGTGTTTTAACCGATGCATGAAACGATACATTTTTGGACATAAGTTGTAACGGCGCCGTTTTCTTTGTGAGTATTTATTGCAAACCGGATTCCAAAAAAGTTGGGACACCAAACAAATCGTGAATAAAAACTGAATGCAATGATGTGGAGATGGCAAATGTCAATATTTTATTCAGAAGAGAACGTAGATGACAGATCAAAAGTTCAATCCGAGAAACATTTGAAAGGAAAAATATGTTGATTCAAAATTTCACGGTGTCAACAAATCCCAAAAAGTTGGGACAAGTAGCAATAAGAGGCTGGAAAAAATAAAGTTGAGCATAACGAAGAGCTGGAAGACCAATTAACACTAATTAGTAGGGATGGGTATTGTTTAGGTTTTATCCGATACCGGTGCCAAACCGGTACTTTTGAAACGGTGCCGGTGCTCAAACCGGTGCTTAAAGAATGGAGAACACAAACTTTTGTAAAAAGATAACAATGTTAGCCTTTTCTGCAGCTATAGGGCATATATGGCATCACTCTTGGTTGGAAGCAGTGCTTAAACAATGGAAAAAACACAAACCTTGTCCAAAAACCTCTCATGTTTAGCTGTTTTCAGCTTTTTCTTTGGTCATTTTAGCCTTTTTGGCCAGGGTGAAGGGAGCATCTGCCATCAAACTGTTAAGTGACGGCTGTGTGCAGACAGGAATAGGACCCAAGGTGCAGACTCCAGAGACAAACTTAAACCGAAACAGCTTTAATGCTGAACTCAAACATAACATAACTGGAAAACATCAAAAATAAACTAACACCGGCAGACTGACAAAACACACAGCAAAATAAACGGTAGATCACGACACAGACACAAAGAAACACAGGGCTTAAATACACAGAGGGAGCAATCAGGGAATGGGTAACGGGAGGGAAACACAGCTGGGGCAAATCAGAACCGACGAGACAAGGAAGCGTCATCTGAACATACTGAGATAAGACAGAGACCTTCAAAGTAAAACAGGAAACACAAAACACAGACTGAACAAAGACACAGACTCACATGCAGGCACTACAGAGGGAACAGAGATGTGGGACCAAGGCAGACACAGACACTGACTGGACACGGGGATATAACAACTAAGGATACACAGAGACGTGAACTAGACAAGGGGATACAGCTGACAGGGGAGACAGAGCAACTAGAGAAGACAGAGACATAAACCACAAGACAGAACTCAAAGAAACCAAAGACTAGAAATTATAAATAATAATAAACTCAAAAACCCTGGGTCAACGACCCAGGCATCCTAACACAAACAAGAAGACAGCCGCATGTAGCTACGATGATGTTTGCTAGTTCACCTTACATGCATTAATGTAATAACGTGGTTAGCCTACTCAACGTAAATTACACACGAACAACATTAAGCTACTCACGCAGAGAAGAACGGCTGCTGCTGCATCATCATCCTCATCATTTCTGCTACACTGGCAGGGCTAGGGGCCAGGACTCTCCTCTTCGGGTTTTTGGGGGATGTTGCTAACTCCGGGTTGATAACAGGCACCACACCCGCAGTAGATGTGCTCGGTGTGAGGTCTCGCAGCAAGCTATCAAATACGGCGCATTTCTCGGCTTTTAAAAAAACGCTATACGTTGCCAGGTGTTTCATCGGATTCTTGGTGTTACCTCCTTTGACAGTATCACAGTATCAGCTTAAAGCACTTGTTGCTGCTGAGTTTGCTTATTTTGCTGTGAAGTACAGCCAGACTTTTGACCGCTTCGCCTTGGGCATTTTTAATCTGTAGCTCTGCTCTAAAAGAACGTACGTACCTGGCCCCGCCTACTATCCTCTGAAATGTAAAATGATTGGCTAGAATCTAAAGTGTATCTCAGGAAGAAAAATAAAGCACCGAAATGTGCGCTGCTTTTCGGTCTGGTTACTACCGTTTATGACAGAACCGGTGCCATCATGGCACCGGACACCGGTACCCATCCCTACTAATTAGGTTAATTGGCAACATGATTGGGTATAAAAAGAGCTTCTCAGAGTGGCAGTGTCTCTCAGAAGCCAGGATGGGTAGAGCATTCCCACAATGTTGCACAGAAAGATAGTGGAGCAATATCAGAAAAGACTTTGCAGTTATCATCATCAACTGTGCATAACATCATCCGAAGAGTCAGAGAATCTGGAACAATCTCTGTGCGTAAGGGTCAAGGGCGTAAACCCATACTGGATGCCCGCGATCTCCGGGCCCTTAAACGACACTGCACCACAAACAGGAATGCTACTGTAAAGGAAATCACAGAATGGGCTCAGGAATACTTCCAGAAACCATCGTCAGTGTACACAATCCACCGTGCCATCCGCCGTTGCCAGCTGAAACTCTACAGTGCAAAGAAGAAGCCATTTCTAAGCAAGATCCACAAGCTCAGGCGTTTTCACTGGGCCAGGGATCATTTAAACTGGAGTGTGGCAAAATGGAAGACTGTTCTGTGGTCAGACGAGTCACGATTCGAAGTTCTTTTTGGAAATGTGGGACGCCATGTCATCCAGACCAAAGAGGACAAGAACAACCCAAGTTGTTATCAACGCTCAGTTCAGAAGCCTGCGTCTCTGATGGTATGGGTTTGCATGAGTGCGTGTGGCATGGGCAGCTTGCATGTCTGGAAAGGCACCATCAATGCAGAAAAATACATTCAGGTTCATTCATGGCTGCGTAGGAGAAGGATCCTGAAATGGCCAGTCTGCAGTCCAGATCTTTCACCTATAGAGAACATTTGGTGCATCATAAAGAGGAAGGTGCGACAAAGAAGGCCCAAGACGATTGAACAGTTAGAGGCCTGTATTAGACAAACTTGAGAAACTGGTCTCCTCGGTCCCCAGACGTCTGTGGAGTGTTGTAAGAAGAAGGGGAGATGCCACACAGTGGTGAAAATGGCCCTGTCCCAACTTTTTTGGGATTTGTTGACACCATGACATTTTGAATCACCATATTGTTCCCTTAAAATGTTAACTTTTCTCAGTTTAAACTTTTGTTCCGTGATTTATGTTCTATTCTGAATAAAATATTGACATTTGCCATCTCCACATCATTGCATTCAGTTTTTTTCACAATTTGTTTAGTGTCCCAACTTTTTTGGAATCCGGTTTGTACACGGCGTGCTGCGGGGAAAAGCCCGTTCTAATGTTTGAGTCTAAGGTCTATTTGTTGGCACCTGGCGGCTCTTTTTTACTTCTCATCCGTCTCTGCTCTTTCACGTGATTCAGTTTATTTTGAAAAGTCTCAACAGGATCTTGAGCTTTATTGTGAAAGGTTTATGTGGAACATAAACAAGCAGACACGCGATGGTGTTACCGTCGTTGTTGCAAACGACAACGCATAAAAACAGGCGCTTGTCCGTAGTGTGGTTATATTAAATATAAGAGAAAGAGAGAACTTTAAGAAATGAATATAGCCACTGCAGTGACATCAGAACATGAAAAAATATTGCTGTAAACAGTTTATTTTGCGACACCACGAAACAAACGATAGTGTAAAATGAAACGATGTTTTTATATCGTCATCCGATATACATGGTTATATCGAACAGCCCTAACATCACCTGTCTTCACCTGCTGGCCATTAGACAGACTGCAGGTTAAGGCAGTCCTGAAAATCCTGCACCCAAACTTTGCACTCTAACCAGCTATTTGGCTGAATGCTGAAGACTAAAAACACATGTCTGCTCTGATCCTGCTCACACTGGAAAACACTGTGTGTGAGAGAAAGAGGGCTGGATGGCATGTGTTCATGTTGGAAGGAGAATATTTGTTTTCAGAGGAAATTCTGCAGAAATTCTGCCTGAACACAAGCAGAATGAATCCAGATGAATTCCACACTGGGACCATCACAGCGAGGCTGCTGTCAAAAACAAAAGCTGCTCCAAGGCTTCACAAAGCTTCTGCAGTCCCACTCAGTCATATTTTCCCTCATGGTTCTGATGGAGCTCATGGAGGAAGGGCTGCTAACTGTAATGTTCCCGAACCCTCGTCTATGTTAATGTGTAACACTGCAGAGCAAACAAACAGTCTAGAAACGAATTGTGTAAAAAGCAGTTGAAGCTTAGTTGCTCTGGACGTTAGCTCCGAAGCAACTAACAGAGATTTAATGAGCAAAAGGAAACTGTAGAGTTAAACATGAATCACTTCTTACAATGAAAGGTGTGTGTGTGTGTGTGTGTGTGTGTGTGTGTGTGTGTGTGTGTGTGTGTGTGTGTGTGACACAGAGAGAGCTGGAAGAATTCATGTTGGAAGGAGAACATTTGTTTTCTGAGGAAATTCTGCAGAAATTCTGTGTGAACAGGGTGAGAGGCGGCAGCCTGTCGCAGGGCTCTCGTGTATAGCACATTTATAATTATAGATATAACTACTAGGGCTGCAACGATACACAAAATTCACGGTTCGATATTTTTTCGATACAAATAATGTTCATGCCTTTTTAATTTGTCATTGATTAAAATTATAAATATATATTTTAACTCAGAAGTACAGTTTGTATATGTAATGTTGCTGAAACAACAAACTAATTTAAAAAATAATAAATCTATCTGATGGAGGAATCCCTCGTCTTTGGAAAAGAGAGTTTATTACAGAGAAATGTCTCTTTCCAAAATAAAAGCTATACTATACGCTTCTTCTGGGCTATATTCTCAGCAGCATATTAAACATATCATATTGTTGCGGTTTTTTAATTTGTTGCGTTTTTTAACAGGATATTTGCTAAATGGTCTTTGATCAGTGGTTGATGATCAATTGTCATAATAATTTGCATATTATTGATCAAGGAACTGAGCTCACAGTCATTATGCAGATGTCCTGTTTATGAGGTTGGAAACCTGCAGTCAGCTGAGACTGAACAAGTCACCTGGTGATGACGAAACGTTTGTCCCACTGAAAACGTCCAGGTGAACAGTTGAACTACAGGGCGTCACAGCAGTTTACGACGGTTCGTATCGTGTTACGGTAGAGTTAAGCGGTGCAGCTGAAGTAAACATGCGGTAGTGTGAGAGAAGACTACGGTAAGCTATAAGCGTGTAACGTTGACTGTGAATGAAGGCGGTTTGTCTCCGTTAGCTTCCCCGGTTAGCTCGGAGCATTGTAGCTAGCGCCGCAGTGCTAAGCTAGCGGAGCAGCCGCGGTGCGTGTCGGGAAAGTTGAGCGGCCACACCGAGGGAAGTTTAGTGTCCTCGGCTCCAGCCTCAGGGCGCAAAAGCAGCTTGAAGTTATCGCGCCAGTCTCCGTTAAAACCTCTGACAGGTTTGAAGCTTCGCTCTCACAGAAACAAACTGGTTCATGGCTGAACTTCTCCTGTCGTTTGCTCAATAAACTCTCCCTTATCTACACTGGAGCCCTGCTGGTTTTACTGGACCGGGTGAAAATGTGGCTGCACTGAGTCCGCGTCCGTGCTGTCCCCTGACTGAGCTCCGTGCAGACCCCACAGGCGTGTTTCTCACCCCTGCAGCTCTTTCTCAGGTTGTTTCTAATGATGTCACATCGTTGTTATATTTTTCTATTTTGCGCTTTAAAAGTACTAATCTGCCGACTAACCTATCAGTGAAACCATTCGCCAAGTTAATGTTTGCCACGCGTCCTCACTTAGCACCAGCTCTATGATTCAGTCTGAGCAGCAGTGACCCTGCAGCTGAGGAAGCCTCCACCTCATGATGCAGGAGCAGGACACTTGGGTGGAGCAGCTGCTTGGTGTTGAGTAGGTTCTGAAACACGGACAGGAAGGTAGAAAGTGTCTGCTCGGCTCACAGCAGCAGCAGCTCTGTCAGACCTTTGTCACTGTTCAGAGCTGTCACTTACAGAGGGCAGTTATTTCTTTAATGGTTGCTGTATAAACACAGTTGATTTGAAGCAGGAAGGAGGGTAATGTGACTTCTCTGGGAGGATGTGCTGGACTGCAATCGCTCCTAAAATAAAGGTTTGGATGTGTGACACAAACCATCCTCAGCTAAAGTGCTTTAAGTTTAGACGGCGAGCACAGAGATCGCTCTGCACTCGGGCCCACGCTTGGCTTCGGGGCCGGCCTCCATCACAGTGACTGCAGCACCGCGGTCGGTGTAACGCCTGTCTGTCGTCTGTGTTTCTGCAGATGGAGAATTACAGCAAAGCTCGCACCGTGGAGCAGCCGTGTGTCTGTCCGTTCCCTGGCCTCGCCGCCGACACGCCGGAGATCCACGTCAAAGATGGCAGCAAGATCCGCAACCTGCTGCGCTACGCTCTGAGCCGCATGGAGGCCAAAACCCGAGCGGCTGACGAGGAAGTACGACCTCAACCCGAGGAAGGCGGCGTAGAAGCACCGCAGGAGGCCCCGGGCCGGCCGCTCTGCAGACATGTTGTCTTCACCGCGAGCGGGAAGGGCGTCTCCAAAGCCATCACGTGCGCGGAGATCGTGAAGCGGCGTGTGAAAGGGCTGCACCAGCTCACCAAGCTCCTGTACGGCACCGTGGAGGAGGTGTGGGAGCCGCTGGAGCCCGCCGCTGGCCTCGACAGCCTCACGGTCAGCAGGAACCTGCCTGTCATCTGGATCCTCCTCTCCAGAGAGCCGCTGGACTCCAACCAGCCGGGGTACCAGGCGCCGGGCCGCTACGACGCCCTGTGGACGCAGGCGGCCAACAGGGAGGAGGGCGGAGGGTTCAGCGGGCAGAGACCTGGACACAGGAGAAAGCGAGGAGGGGGCGGTGGCGGCAGAGGGAAAGGATCCGGCCGTCAGAGCGGTCGGTCGAGAGAGGCGGCCAAAGGACAGAGTTGATTCAGATTTCTGAAGCAGCTGCTTGGAGCTCGGAAACTTTGTCCTCCTGAAAAGTCGTAGCTGGAGACGCAGCTCTCATCACGGCTGCGACCACGAACGGGGAGTTTGTGTCCGTTTGAATCTAAGAAGAGCCGGAAACTGCACACGTCTGAGAAGATGACCTCACACGGAGGTCCCGCAGAGTTAAATCAGCTTTAAGTTTCAGAGTCCCCGAGTTTAATTTGTGTGTGAGCTGATAAGAAAGCAGGAGGCGAGTGTTTCTCACACTGAACTTTGCTGTTTGTAAAATAAATGATTTTATTTACAAGAAGAAAAAGTTTGTTTGTGGGTTATTAAAGTGGTAAAACCAGGTTTATTTTCTCCCTTTAATTTCAGTTTCTGGGATCACGGCTGAATTTATTTGTGCTCGATTAGCTTTTAATTAGCAACCAGCCGAATAACGTGATATAAGAGATGGAGAGGAGGCCCTGCTGTGCAGAGCTGGGGCCACATTTCATAATGATGCCGCTTTGCTAAACGTGGGCGATGCAGCTTCTCTGCACGCAGCTCGCCTTGACCTGACGCCTCCTTTGACGGCCACCCTCCCTAACAGTTTTGATCCTTTGCTCGTACCGAGGCTGCTGAGCTCTGGATAGCTTTAGTAAGGTAAGGTAACTTTATTTATACCTAAAGGCAAGGTAAATTTGCTTTACAGAAAAATGACAGCATTTGGCATCCCTTTAAAAACACACATACCTAGTAAATATATAAAACTCACTGTGGCACATATATAGTAATTTTAATATTTCGAATCAAAAACAGTTCTTATTTAATTCAGTGACAGCAACGGGGACAAAGCTATTTTTATAACGCTTTGTCCTGCATCTCGGAAATAGAAACCTCCGTCCTGAGGGAAGAAGCTGAAATTCACCCTTTAGAGGATGGGAACCATTATTAAGGATTGATAAAGCCATCCTCTGTACCTGCTTAGAGTACAGGGAGGCTAAACAAGACTGTGGCTCACCTATCAGACGACTGGACCATCTCACTATCTGATTTAGAGAGTTTTTCTCTGTGACAGAGGTCTGACCGAACCATGCCACCAAACAAAAGGATAAAACAGACTCAATAAAAGAACGATAAAACAAAGTTAAAATTTTTTGGTCAATGTGGAAATGAACAAGTTTCCTAAGGCAATAAAGGTGCTGGTGACCCTTTTTACAAACTGATTTGCAATTTTGATCAAAATAGCTACTTAGCCTTTCTTCAAAAATCAAGTGTCTGCTTAGGTTTGTTGTGTTTGAGCTCTCTTTGCTCTCAGCGTGGAGCTTCCACATTAGTGTGTCAGACGAGAGCGTTCAGACACGTGAGGCTGACCAGCTGGAGACGAGCCGCCTGATCGCTGCGTCTTTAACAACAGTTTCCTGCCACCTCTCTCTCTCTCTCACTCACACTCACACACACTCACACACACACACACACTCTCACACACACACACACACTCTCACACACACACACACTCTCACACACACTCACACACTCTCACACACACACACACACACTCTCACACACACTCACACAAACACACACAGTGTGTGTAAGTGCTGAACCCACAAAATGTCAGTGCTCACATCAAACTGGCTCTCACAGGGAGCTTTTTTATTGGACTTCATTACTTGGATTTCCAGAGAAAACTGAGTTCAGTCAGTGCTTTGGATGTTTGATCCCACAGGCAGCCCAGGTCGCACACACATACTTTGTTCAGTGATCGAAACCTTACAAAACAGGTGATTTTAGGGTTTTCAATAAGTGCTGCATCTGCAGGAAGTGACAAAAACACAGCATGGGTTGTGGACTCTGCACTAGACTTACTGATCCGTCCTCCCCCGAGGAGCTGCAGCCCTCTGGTTTCCTTACTTGGTGGGGAACTCGAGGGCCAGCGTCCTGCAGGTTTTAGATGTGTCAGCTGGTTTAAACGGCTAAACGACCTCCTCAGCATGTCTTGAAGTTCTTCAGAGGTCTGGTAATGAACTAATCGTGTCATGCAGGTGTGTTGACCCAGGGTCAGATCTCAAACCTGCAGGACACCGGCCCTGGTAACTGTTGCTGGGATTTGGTGTTTTATAAATAAAGGTACTGGAATTGAATGGAGGACCAAAGCCTGGAGGTCATCTCAGGAGGTTGGCCAGCTGTCGTCTCCTTTACAGATTTACAAAATCCAAATCTTTAATCCAAAGCAGGAGCCGAGCAGGTGGAGGCGGTCGGCATGGTGACGAAACCGGGTCACATGATGGCACATAAGGAGTGCCGACATGCAGCTGCCGGGCAGGTGTGTATGCTGACCAGGTAACTGAACAAAAGTGAAACTAAAGAGGGCGGGGACAGGAAGTGACACTGACCCGGGACCACAGAACCAAACAGGAAGTGGATTCAAAGAGAAACTGAGCTTGTTGAACTCTGCTGTTCTCCATACAAGCCTTTGAATCTGCCTCCCTGAGTTCAGCATGCAGGCTTGAAGCTGTGTGTGTGTGTTTCTGCGTGTGTGTGTGTGCGTGTGTGTGTGTGCGTGTGTGTGTGTGTGCGTGCGTGCGTGTGTGTGCGTGTGTGTGTGTGTGCGTGTGTGTGTGTGTGTGCGTGTGTGTGTGTGTGATTGTGTGTGCGTGTGTGTGTGTGTGTGTGCGTGCGTGCGTGTGTGTGCGTGTGTGTGTGTGTGCGTGTGTGTGTGTGTGTGCGTGTGTGTGCGTGTGTGTGTGTGTGCGTGTGTGTGTGCGTGTGTGCGTGTGTGTGTGTGTGTGTGCGTGTGTGTGTGTGCGTGTGAGAGAGCAGTCTGCTGGTGATCCCGGTGGCATCTTGTGTTGCTCTTGATCCTTTTATCTCTTCGGTCGGCCTCCTCAGCCTCTCAGCTGCTCACAGCACAAGAGGATTACTCCGTTTTCCTGCAGCCGTCTGCGGCCGGAGTGGGGAATGGGCCGGTTTGGACGGGTACAGGAGGGGTTGGGGTTGCTCCTGGTCTTCTGGCTGACGATGGGGCTGGAGCCGGCTCAGGGTCGGCACCCTCTGCCCATGCTGTGGCTGATGCCGGGAAGCTCCAGGTTGGGCGGAGAGAATCTGACGGCAGACGTGGCTCCGGCTGTAAGACTGGCTCTGCAGGACCTAAAGAAACAACCGCCACCGCTGGGGAACTACGAGATCCAGCTCCAGCGGCTGGACTCACAGGTGGGTCTCAGACCCGTTGATTCGCTGCCTCTATGGGGGCACAACTCTGTTCTAAAAACTGCTTTAGCTTCTTGAAACCAGACGAGATGATTGAGCAACAGCACGTGCTCACCAGGCTCCAGCTCCTGCTCTCTGGTCCTTTTTAAACTCTAATGGGACAATAATTTAAAAAAGCGTGTTTTAGACCAGGAAAGTGTTACTGAGCTCAGAGCTCATAAACGTCTATGTAATTAGATGAGTCGCCATCTGCTGGTCATATAAAGAAAGTTAAAGATAAAGGAGGTTAAGCGTTAGCTTCACTCCGAAGCTGTGCCCGTGTTTATTTATCTGCAAAGGCTATTAAATATGGGCAATTTTCTAACTGATCTTTTTTCCCGTGTTGGAACAAATACGTCTGTTATTATTCTCTTTTTCTTTCACTGCAGAATTTCACACTGCAAAGCAAAACAGAAATCAATAAATAAATACACCAAAAATAGATCCGTAGCAGCAGATTTTACTCTCAGCCTCGTATCTTTGAAACTATCAAACATGCACGTTTTTCAGATGTGGACTCTAAAGCGACCACATGCATGTAATGAACAAACAACTAAAAGATCTGAACGGAAAAGGAAAAGTTATCCAAAGAGTTTCTTGATGCGTCATCCAGGTGAGGACGTCCCAAAAGTAATTCTGTTCATCTGGACGTTTTCAGTGATGTTACTGGAGCCGTTCGCCAGCTATCTGCGAGCGCTGCTCGTGACCTTTGACCAGTGGCCATGAAAATGTGCTTATTAATGATAAAGGAAGTGACCTCACAGCCATCACGCTGACGCGGACACTCAGTAGAACCTGCGGTCAGCTGAGACTGAGGAACTTGGGTGATGATGAAGTGTTTGAAGACGTCCACATGAACAGAATCAACCTTTTTGGACTTCTAAAAATATTTCAGGTCATATCCAGGTCCATTGTTGGAAGCCTACACCTGGCACAGGTGGTGCTGCAAAGCTGAATGATGTTTCCGTTGAACCTCTGAGGCTGCTCCATGTTCTCGCAGCTGAAACATGTATGAACTCGACCCCGTGTCACATCTATTCTCACCTGTCTTCCAGTGCGACCCTGCTAAAGCGCTCAAAGCCCTGTTTGATGCCATGTGGGCGGGGCCGAAGTACCTGCTGCTGTTTGGAGGGGTGTGTCCACCTGTAACGGCGCTCATCGCTCGCGCTCTTCCGGCGCTCGGCCTGGTGCAGGTGCTGACCTCAGCCTCACAGTGGTGACGTAATGCAGCCGTGTATATGACAGGTAACTTCTGCTTTCCCAGGTGTCTTTTGCGGCCTCGGCTCCCGGCCTGTCCAACAGGAAGTTGTACAGAAACCTTTTCAGCACGGTGCCGTCAGACCGAGCGCTGAACCAGGCCGCCGTGAAGCTGCTGCAGCGCTACAAGTGGACCAGAGTCGGCGTGGTCACGCAGGAAGGACCCAGACTCTCCGAGGTGAACGTGGGGCGTAGCTTCAGCCTTAAGCATGCACTCTTTCTAATGCCCAGCAGGGGGCGCGTTTACCGTGAGAACATGAAACTACTGTGCACCTGATCTCTGACCTCACTGAACATCTTTCTGATGACCTGCTGGTTCTCCTAAGAGTCAGGAGGGCTGGAATTAATGCGGCGTTGCATTCTGGTTACCAATCCTTTACCGTGAGAGCGCGCGAGGTGGAGGTGAGAGGCCGGAGGACACGGCCTCTCACCTCCACCTAGAAAATCTAAGATCTCAATGATGAAAACAGCTGAACCTTCAGAGACAGGCTGTTGTAACCAGGGGCCGACGTCACAATAGCCATGTCCATCTTTTATATACAGTCTACAATGGTGACTCTGAAATAATGAAGATTTTCATGAAACTCTGATATCGTGGACTTAACCAACATCATCAGTGCCTCTTATATTTATTTCATTTCTCTGAATCGTAGCTGCACTAAAATCTAAAAGCAGGAGCCAGGAGAGCACGATGAGCTCTGCCACTGCAGCAGAGTAGGAGGGGTGGATAATAAAACAATCTTAGTCGTGTTTTTAAAGAAAGAAATTCTTTGTTTTCAGATTCACGTGTGAGTACTTCGTCTCTTCTGCCTTTTATGTTGTTTCTTATTTTCAATGTGGGTCAAACTAACCGGCCGATTTAAGTTGAAGGAATCTGAACTCTGAGGAAACCTTTAAGGCTTAAAGTGAACTTGCAGTTTTTTCACTTATGAAGTACTCACAGTACAATGAAGGAGAGGGACGGGTCTGTGAATGTTAGGGAATAACAGCCTCATGACGAAGCAGCTGTGAGACGTCCGACTACTTTTATTTGTGCAGATGAAGAAGGATCTGATCAGACAGCTGCTGAGAGCCGGCGTTCACGTCGCCGTCGCAGAAAGCCTCTCTGGAGACGTCTGCGGCCGCCTGAAGAAACTGAAGGTACAGGCGTCCCTTTACTTTTGCTCACTTCAGTCTCTTAGTGCCGTCAAAGCAGCTGAGCCTCATCCCAAACTCAAGGATTATTACTCGCTCTTATTTTGAAGGATGAGGACGTTCGCATCATCATCGCACAGCTGGAAGATGAGTCTGTGTCTGAGGTGTTCTGCTGTGTAAGTACTCTACAGAGCCAAAAGTATGTGGACACACTTTAAGGGCCTTTTAATCTTCCAGGGTTTCTGTAATAACATTTCTGGCTTTTCCAGATTTTAGCGTAGAAGCCTGTGATGGACACGGACCTGACCTGGTGGATAATACGAGCCTGTTGTCTTGTTTCCTCAGGCGTACAGACTGAACCTGTTTGGAGCTCGGTACCAGTGGCTCGTAGCTGGCGGAGGAGCAGCTGGGTGGAGGCTGGGGTGGAAGTTTTCTGGCTGTACGGCCAACAACCTCCTGGTGGCGGCAGACGGGTCCATCCGACTGCAGGTCCGAGAGCTCGGCAACGCCAACACGCCGGGAGTCTCTGGACGGGTCAGAAACAGTTTGAAACAAACATGCAACAGTCAGGCTTGTAGAGCCACAGGCAGCGGCTTTAGGCCACTGCTCTCCCTCACACTGGGTACAAAAGATGGCCCCACTGATGCTTTTTGGCTGTTGGAGCGAGAAATGATTACACTGGGATACGAGGGAGGAGCTTTTCAGCAAACTGAACCTACAGACTGTGAGGGTTTCATCTACAAATGAAGCCAAAAACATGGGAGTCAAATTTATGGGCACTGACTCACTCAAAGTCGGCCTCAAGTGGTCATTAGTGGAACTGCAGGTTACGGCTTCAGGTTCCTCGCAGCCCCCCGAATCTGTGCAGGACAGATGGAGAGTTAGCCTGAAATACTAGTAATAATAATGCAAATATAATAACTTTTATTTAGATATAGCACTCTTCACAGAGAAGAACCAAACTGAGCTTTAATCAAAGGACAACTTTTGGACTTTTGATCATCCTTAGAATAAAGCAGGTCCTTTAATGGTGGCCTTGTCCTGCAGACTCCTCAGGACTACCAGGACTCCTATCTCAGGCAGCTGATCCAGGAGGGGTCAGAGGTCAGCTCGCTGCACTCCTTCGCCTATGATGCCGTTTGGGTCGTTGCCAAAGCTCTGAGCCAGGCGACGCAGGCGGCGAAACAGAAAGAGAAATACAGCCCTCGGAGGAACGTGACGGTCAGCGAGGAGGAGGTGGCGAGGATGTTGCTGGAGGCCGTGAGGAGCACGCGGTTCGAAGGAGTCACAGTGAGCAGACACACAGTAACGAGCGTCACTGACCACACGTGGTCATCAGGCCTTTCAAAACAGAGCGTAGACGTCCAGCTGAAAGGCTTGAAGACCAGCTCTCCTTTTTCCCGGTGTGCGCCTCACCGTGAACATGTTTGTGCTTTCAGGGTCCGGTTTTCTTTCGGAACGGGGAGAGAATGGCGTCGATCGAGCTGCTCCAGTTTCAAGGTGCCAAAGATCCCAAAGTTAATTTGATGTAAACAATGATTTCGTGCTATATCACCGTCAGTCAGTGATGAATCCATGATGTGTGTGTGTGCTCAGTCAGCAGTGGTGTCCTGGTGGGGGAGTTCAATACCAGCACCCAACAACTCCGCCTGATGCACCACCTGCTCAGGTTCAAAGGTCAGAAACTAAACTTACATTTTATTTTGAAAGGCATCAAAACTGGAAGAGATGAAGAGTTAAAATGAGCTGTAAACCGTTTGTTTTTGCTGTAAAGCTGCGGTGAATTGCACCGTTAAAGCCGACCTGCTGCTCGGTGACGATGAACCAAAGATAAACACTGATCAGATGTGCTGATGCTGCAGGTCCAGGACCAGCTACAGACCAGCCTGCTGTCCTTCTGCAGCACCGTCACATCAGCCTCCGCCTGTACATCGTCATATCATCGGCTGCCGGTGTGACCGTCATCATCGCTCTGATCGTCCTTTTCTTCGTCATCGTCAACCACAAACGCCGGTACGACGTCTGTAAGTTCACCGACACGTTACAGCAAACAGTGAGAAACTGAGCGCCCTCTGCCCGCAGGCGGCTCGGCTCGGGCGGTGCATCCCAGGACGAGCTGCTCCTGCTGGGCGTCCTGCTCTCCTCCTCCTCGGTGCTGTTCTCCGGCCTGGACGAAGCCTCGCTGTCGGACTGGATGTTTGGGGTTCTTTGTTCTGTGAGTTCCGCCTGACCTGAGTCTTACACGGCGACCGCGAACTGAAAACACACAGCTCTGTCCCAGAAACAGCATGAGGCTGGAAAAATCGAGTATTCGTGGTTTGGAGTTTTTACCAGAGAGTTTAACTCAATCACAAAGACACGCAGAGCAGTTTTTAGCTCAGGGTGATGCAAAAAGGATTAAAGTATGTTGTGATGTGTGAACGGGGCTCCTTGAAATATTTAATAATCATAATCAATTATGAAAATTCCTCCTTAATATCTGTCTATCCATCCATCCCAGCAGGCACACCCTGAACTGGTCGCCAGTCTGTCGCACACAGAGACACACAACCATTCACCTCACATTCACACCTTAAACTGTGGGAGGGTGGGGGCGTACCTGGCCTCACTCCTGCCTCTGCTGGATGTTAGATGAACTGCAGTTTATGATTGCTGGAGGTTTCACTAACTGTGAGAGATGATAAATGATATTCTGGGTCCTGCAGGTCCGTCTGTGGACTCTCGCCGTGGGGCACACTGTGGGCTTCGCTGCGCTCTTCACTAAAACGTGGAGGGTCTACTCGGTGTCCAGCATCAATCAGAAGGTAAATCAGCTGCTACAGTCTGCTCGTAGTTTCTGAACTCCTGTGAGCCTCAGACTATAAAACTATGAAATCCCTGAAGTCTTGTTTCTGATTGTTTCTCTGTACGTCCCACAGCAGAGTCGAGCGCCGTCAGCAGGCTGCGTCCTATTCTGGTTATTCCTGGTGGACACGCTTGTTTTAACCTCCTGGCAAATCCTGGACCCCCTCAGATGGGTGGTGCTTCAGCACAACACAGAGGTCTTTAAATGCAAATATTTACTGTAAATCACAGCAAAGGGGCTGATGGGAAATGCATCTGAGCTTTCATCACCACTATTGTTTATCAGTCAGTGATTTAGTGAAAATTAGAAATAAAAATATATTTACTGTTTTACTGCTTTGAGAAATCTGTCCATCCATCCATATCCACCCTTACTGCTGCTGAGTGGACCCTGGCCCCTGCTGCAGATGTAAACTGAAGATCATTTGTTTGTGTGGACTGACGCAAACCAACTGTTCTGGTCTTTCAGGGCGACGCTGCTGAGGAGGACGTCATCATCCGGCCGTACTCTGAACGCTGCAGCAGTGTTAACATGGAGCTGTGGCTCACTGTGGTCTATGGATACAAAGCACCTCTGCTGGTCAGACTCAAAGTCCTTATCAAATATCTGATGTTACGCTGCAGTTTAGGCCAAGTTGCAATCTTTAAGAACTACTATTATTATTATTAATAATAATAATAATACAGGCACACCCTGTATGGACCACTCTCCTGCTCTTTTTTACCACCTCTGCTTCTCATGTACAATGAACAGAGCCTTAGCACCAAATATAAATTGTTGCAGATGGAAGAAGTCCTTTTTTGAGCCGTCCTACCTCTATTTATTTTCTTCTTTATCTTTGCAGAGCCTCTTTAGCATCACAATAAATAAGATTTATAATAAAAAAAAAACAAATTGTTTTTTTTTTAAATATAAGAACATAAGTTTCCTAACATCAACATTTCTATTCCTGGACGTTAAAACACATGCACAGTTCACTGAAAAATGAGCAAGAAGAAAACAGTTTGTAGCCTCATTAGCACCCCCATGCGGCCATACTGTTCATCACATGCCATAAAAATAGACTTCGTCCTGGGCAAGTAGTATATATTTAAAAAAAGCAAATAAATATTTTTATGCTGATATTTAAAATGTGAATTTTATAAATTAGCATCCATGTAATTGGTTTTGAGACATGTGTGACAAATTAGAGGTTTGATTTATTGATAATCAATTAGAAAACCAATCAGTGATTGTGATCTCACAGATTTCTCAGTTTGAGTTTGTTTTGTGATAAGTTTCAGAACAAAAATAACAAAGATGCTCTAATATCAGTAATGTTGTAACTTTTCCAGTTTTAAAACTGTTAATCATCAGCTGATTGAAACCAGATTTTTATGGCAGCTGTGATCCAAGTTTAACAGAGTCCATCCAAGACAGAGCTGCAGGATCAGAGCATCAGCAGCTCATCATGAGGGTCACTGGATTTCTGCGCTTTGATAAAACCTGATGTTTTGTCTTCAGCTTCTCGGATGTTTCCTGGCCCTGAACATCTGGACCGCAGAGGTCAACGAGCCGGCGGGCAGCGGCAAACACCTGGCGCTGAGCACGTTTGCCCTGACGGCGTTCAGCGTGTCAGGAGTGTCGGGATCGCTGCTGATGTCCCACAATCCTCCAGTTCAGTTCTGTGTGAGCAGCATCCTCATCCTCTGCTGCAACCTCTTCATCCTGAGCGGGTGGTTTGGACCGAAGGTCAGCGTCACGCCTCGTATTTTCATTCTTTCATTTAGACTTTGAGTCAAACGCAAACCCGCTGAGGGTAAAAGACTCACGATCGAGAGATGTCCGCAGTTTAGGTCACACCAACAGATGCTGCACATCTGGCAGGACCGATGCTGCGTGTTGGACTCTTGCTTGTTTTCTATGGCAATGAGCAAATGTTACCCAACAGGAGGCCATGACAGGCTGAAGGGCAGTCAGCTGTTAGGTCGCAGACAGATGCAGACACCGCTGTTTTCGTGGCTCCTCCTTCATCACACATGAACGATGATGACTGACCTTTGTCTACTTGCAGATTGTGTTTGTGTGCTGGAGCGGCGGCGGCCTGCAGCGGGCGTCCGGGCTGCAGGGTGATGCTGCACAGGAAGATGAAGATCAGCTGAGCAGGTTGAATCAGCAGCTCAGGAGTGAAAGTGCACAGGTGAAGCGTTACACCTGCCTTTGTGAACAGTCAGCTGCAGCGAGAGAATAGAAGCACAACACAGAAGGAACAGTTTTATAACCGACGCCTGTTTTTCCTTCCTTCAAATTAAATTTGATGTAGTTTGAAGATTTGGCGAGCTTTTTCTCCACTTAGATCCATAATTAGTTGGACAAAGACAGTTTTTGTCGTTTTGCATCTGTACACAATCAAAACTATCAAAAACTTCTACCACACGTGGATTTTAAATCTAATAATGAAGACGTGAGTGAAGTGCAGGCTTCCACTTTGAATTCAAGGGGTTTCAAATATTGCTTAAACTGTTTATACACAGTCACTCACGCTGAGAGTTAAACTTTACTGGACCAATGAGCAGCTTCACTTTGATCCTGTTATGTCAGGGGAAATGAAGCAGATAAAATCACTGATGTTTATTCAAAGTGTTGAAATAGTATTTTATCGCTTTCATACACAAACATCACAAAATGTAACCAAGCCAAGAACACTTTGAAAGAGGTGGCGTGTCATTGTCCGAGTCTACAAGCAGGAAACAGCTTCATGAAGTTCACAGCAAGCTGCAAAAGGCTGGTTACACTCACGATGGCGGAGGCAGCGTGATGATACGGGCATGCATGGCTGCCTGGAGCCAGCTCACTGCTGATTACTGCTGATGTGACCGAAGCAGTGGGCTGAACTCTCTGCTCACATTCACACAGAGCTTCACAGTGCACGTGGATAACGAGCAAATCAAACTGCACAAAGCAACCCAAGAGTTTCTCACGGCATGAAATGGGGTTTTCTTCCATATGCAAGTCATCCAGATGTTCTTAGTGCAGTAGAGTTATTAAATACAAAAATGAAGGCAGAGACACACAAACCAGCTGAAGGTGCTGCAGGAAGAACCTGCACTGCCTCTGAAAACAGAGATCGGTGTAAGAAAATGTCTCTAATTACTAAACAGTTCATGCAAAGTTTTTTTTTTAATTCCTTAAATTAAAGTTGAACATCTGGACTTTGATCTGTTATTTAAAACTCACTGTGGTGGAGTAGAGAGGCGGAGCTATAGCAAATTATAGGCTTAAGCGTGTTTAACTACTTAAATGGAGCTTCACTGAGACAGTCTGTCTCTGTCGCTGTCTGCGCTTCATTAAATATTGGTTGGATTTTAATGTTTTATTCCCAGATGTGCATTTTTACGTGTGTGGTTTGTTTGTTTGCAGCTGGATGTGGAAATAGAAATCATCAGAATGGAGCTTTCTGAGACATCGGGGACGTTTCAGCGTCTGATGAGAGACAAACACGGTAATCATCACTCGCTCTGAGAGTTAAACATATGTACTCTGTCAGTGTGTGATTCCTGATAAGTACATAAAAGCATTTTTCCCGTGAAGCAGCCGAAATCGGATCAGTGACTCATGAAGCTCAGATCTGTGCGAAAAACAGAAACAGCGAGAGCGAAGCTTCGACCCTGAAAGACATCAACTCACCCGAACAGTGAGTCCAACACACAAAAAACCTGAGGGAAACATAGCAAACATTTTCTTGCTCATGTGTAATTACATTGACATTATCTGGAAGTCCCACAGGATCTTGGCTCACTGAGCACGCGGTCGGTTGGGGCCATCTTCCTGATTTACTTGTGTATGCTAGTTGTCTCATCCTGTGGTAGTGACGCTTACTGCCTCCATGTCCTTCTTTTCACTTAGCGTACAGCCTCAGGGTGCTGGCTTTAGGGTGAAACCCTCCACGCATGGTGAGGAGCTTCCTTGTTTTGATGTTAGTGGCGTCTATTTCAGGACCTGCCTGACCCTCTGCAGGAACTTGGTAGTTGCAGCTTTCCTAGCGGCCTCTTCATGGTTCCCATCTACCTGTGGGATGCCCAGGTACTTGTAGCTGTCCTCTATGTCTATGGGATTGCACTTCTGGAAGTTTAGAGTATCTTCCCTCTCTTTGTTACCATCCGACTACACTTCTCCAGTCCGAACGACATTCCAATGTCATTGCTGTATAGCCTGGTAGTGTGGATCAGTGAATCGATGTCTCGTTCACTCTTGGCATACAGCTTGATGTCATCCATGTACAGGAGGTGGCTGACAACTGCTCCGTTCCATAGTCGGTATCCGTAGCCAGTCTTGTTAATGATCTCACTGAGGGGGTTCAGGCCTATGCAGAACAGCAGTGGGGACAGAGCATCTCCTTGGTAGATCCCGCACTTGATGGTAACTTGTGCTATGGGCTTGGAGTTGGCCTCTAGTGTTGTACGCCACATCCCCATTGAGTTCCTGATGAAGGCTCTCAGGGTCCTGTTGATCTTGTACAGGTGTTGGCATTAGGCAGTGAGGGGCATTGAGTCATAGGCCTTCTTGAAGTCAAACCAAGGCAGTGCACAGGTTGGTCAGTCTGGTCTTGCAGTCTTGGGTGACTGCTCGGTCTGCTAGTAGCTGGTGTTTCTCCATCCACGTATTGAGCCATGTGTCTGTTCATCCACTATGATGCCTCGCAGGTTCTTCCACATGGTCCTGAGTCAGGTTATTGGCCGGTAGTTGGATGGGCCAGTTCCTTCTGGGCTCCTTTGGCATCAGGAGTGTCCCGCCTTCAGTTAGCCATTCCAGGCGTCTCTCATTGATTAGCAAGCAGTTCGTTTGTGCTAATTGATGCTAATGGAGTGCAGTCAGCTTCTTTCGCCAGTATAGGTGTCTGTCATGTCCAACTCATCATACTGGAGACCCTTTTTGGTATGTCTGCCACTGTGATGGTTACTGGTCCCTGTTCAGGGAGGTTGCCATGCTCTGCTCTTAGATCCACTAAGGCCTTCTTGTTATGTTCTGCGTCCTTCACCCATATACTCTTCCAGTATTGCTCCGTCTCCAGCCTCGGTGGTGTTGTTCTCATATTGGTCCCTTGCCACTGAGAGTACACCTTGGACGGGTCTGTGGAGAACAGCTGGTTTATTCTCCTGCTTTCCATCTCTCTGGCGCACCGCTTTAGCCAAAGCTGTGAGTCTTTGCTTGGCAGTTTCCAAGGCCTCAGGTATGGACTGCTTGCTGTACTTCTTAGGTGTCCTTTTCTTCATCACACCTTTCTGCAGCTCTGATAGCTGACGAAATTGCTCCGTTCTACCTTGATCCTGGCCTCTAGTTTCCTTCTCGATGCTACTCCTTGTGACTGTTCATCAAGCATCTCTGTGAACACTGGCTCCCCCTTGCTGTAGAATTTGTGTTGTACCTTATCGACCTCTACTTGTGACAGCGTTTACATCTTGCCGATGTCTGTACACCGAGTTACCAGATGTTTCACCGTCAGTTTGCATGTCGGGTATCAAATATTCCAGAGATCCCCTTCATGTAACCCCTTCTGCTGGGGTTACTTAGTCGCATTCCCACAGCGCCCAGTCCTCATCTGAAGATGAACATATTTCTGTGAATAATGACATTTTCCAAATTTCAGTGCAGTTTTCTTGCATAAATATAAACTTAAGCCAATCAGTGTCCTTAATAAATGTATTTAACAGAAAAATGACACATTAGAGGCGCGTGAATATTTGAAGTGGAAGAAGTTTTACTGCTTCTCTTCCTGTCTGTGATTTCTGTCAGCATGCGGCGCCGCCTGTCGGTCCAGCTGCCCATCCTCCATCATTCCTACCTGCCCGCGATCGGTGGCGTCAGCTCCAGCAGCTCCAGCCTGTTCGGCAGCCAGGAAGTCTTTGTCGATCAGCACAATAACTCATTGTACACCTGATGGCAGGAAGCTGCAACTTTGACCTCCTTGGGAAAGAAATATGAGACTTTATGCTGCGCTTACACAAATCAGCCAGAACATTCAAATCACCTGCAAATATTTTAACCTTGGTGTTTGTGGTGTGTTGGGGAGGCTGCTGCCATCTGGGAGTGCCACGACCACCGCACTGTGAACCCAAACGCCCAAAGTACTTAAATAAATTAAGTAATGTAAACTTGATTTTTAAAAAACATTTAGTTCATTTTGCATTTTGTTCAATTTAAGTTTAATTTAACTTATTATTTTTAAACAAGTTCAACTATTTTGCATATTAAGTACCTGCTACTTAAAAAATTAAGTTAATTTACTGATTTATTTAAATGATATGGCAGTCATGTTTGGAAGGTTTCAGGTCAGTTTGACCCCAAACATAAAGACATTAGTCTGACATAACAGCTGGACTGATTCTGAGGAGACAAAGGAATAAAAGTAAAATGGCCTCGACGTTTTTGTTTCATTGCTTTGTTGTTGTTTTTATTTCCTCTTTCAAACATTACATAAACATTTTAAACATTTAAAAAAACAATTTCATTTAAAAATAATGAATTTGTTGGGCATTTAAAAAATGTGAGTGTTTTATTTACATTTAAAATGTTTTCAAATTTTCTTTTCTTCTAATAAAGAAGTGAGGTAATTTCCTGTCAGATATGAAGCTCCGCCCACTCGTCTGCAGTTGATAATTTTGAAATGTGAGTGGGCGGGATTGAAGACTCATCTGGAAACACCGGCACTAGTGATGGGAATTCTGGGGGGTTTAGGGAGCCGGCTCTTTCAGCTCACAACCGGCTCTTCAGGTTGTTTTGTTGCTTTAGTTAATTTATTATCAACAACAATATAAAATTATCCACAAAATGAATATTTTTTCTGAATCCTTTAACATCCGCAACTGAAAATAGTTGGAAATAAAGTGCAGTCATGTTTGCAGGTCTTTATCAGCTGAGTTCTGTCTTGCTGGGTCTCATAGAGCTCTGGGTTGGTTTAGGTGGTTGTGGTGTGTACTGCAAGATGCTCCAGATGCAGCAGCAGCAGTTGACACACTGGCACCTTCATTGATATCACACTCAACTGACTGTGTTTTATCTTCCCCTTGCACTGATGGGTGGACAGCTCTCAGGTGCCTGCGCAGGTTGTTTGTGGCTCTCTATGATATCCTTTTCTTGCAGACTCTACACTCTGCCTGCTGTTAATGAAATTGAAACGGTTCCAGATTTTGCTTCTTTTCTTGATGTCGCTCATTTTCTCTCGTGGCACCGTTAGCTACCAGGTAATAAGCTAATAATGCAGCCACTTCATATGAAACTGGAGTGATGTGATCATGACTTCTAACAGCTGTTAAAAGACAAGCAGCTGCATTTCGGACTAAGTGTTCAACGCTCAAATAAAGAGAGCTGCAGAGGTGATGAAGGCATGAATATGTTTTTCTAAACCTTTAAGAGAAAGATGAGGCTTCGTCTTGGCAATTTCAGGTAGCTGATAAAAACAGATCTTCTCACCTGTGGACACTTTCTTATCTAATTTCTAAGAGCGATTTAAAAACACTCTGAAATTCCTTGCAGTCTGGGAATGATGACAAGCAGGAGGTGGTACACCACACTAGGAGGAGTATTCTCTAATAGCAACAGAAAAAGACTGCTCTGACAGGTATGATTTAAACCATCATAAAACTGTGACTCAAGACCAACAACGTGTTCAAGTCACAATAAATGAATGTCATCATCAACTGTGTCAAAGGCTCAGCCAAACCTGAAAGGACTAAAACAGCAGAACAACCTGAGCCAACAGTAAAAAGAAGGTCAATACAAACTCGTAAAGGTGCCGTCTCAGCACTGTGACGAGATTTAAAACCAGACTGGAACTCTTCAGAAATGTCACAAAGTGCCTGAAAACAACCTCTTCCAAAATTTAGGAGTTTCCAAAATTGGCCTGTAATTAGAAAGAACATTTGGATCCAGATTTTTGTTTTTTTTTGGTTTGCACAACAGCATGTTTGAAAGCAGCTGGTACACAACCTAATGACAAGGAAGCATTAATTAAAAGTAAAATACTAGCCCCAGTAACATGAAGAGCTTCCTTGAAAAGGTGGGAAGGGAGGACATCGTGAGGGGAATTGGAAGGTCTTAATTTATGGGCTCAAATTGTGGTCATAAATATTTTGTACTTGTAAATCAGGATTTGTATGTGTAAAAAACATTTGTGTGTGGACTTAGCCAAAAAAATACGTGTGAAACTCTGCACTCAAGTTTCAAGTTACAAGTACGAAGTTTGGGGTCCTTAGGGACTAGTAAAGCGCTATATAAATACAGGCCATTTACCATTGCTGTGAGTCACAGTGCGCAGCATAAAAGTCCTTTCACATCGGACGCAGCATGTGCTGCTAATGCTAACTGCTAACTAAAAGCAAAGGATCCAGAATTTGTTGCGCTGGCTGCTGGGCTCTGTGGGTTTTTGCAGCAGCTCTACCTGCACTAGATGCACCTGCTCCTTGTCGTTTCTATCTCTAACTTTATGTCCTCTACAAGAGTTTCTGGTTTTTTTGCTGGTTCTTCAAATGTTCAATAAAAACATGTATGCTAATTCATAATGAAGAAAGCTTTGTAAGTATCCCCACTAGTGAAGACTGTCATTTCCACAACACTGCCCCCCTGAGGTTCGCAGCGCTGTTGAAAAGGCTGTGGAAGTCCCTGTATTAAACACGCAGACCTGTGACACAAAAATCACCAAACTCGGACGACCACAGACTGTTTTCCTTCGTGGTGATGAAAGAAAACGCTGGGCTGGCATGTAAAAGGGCATTTATTCCCTTCAAAGACCTGAAGCTCCATGAAACACCCCTCCAATAGCCAAATCCACCTGTTCTCTGATTGGATAGTTAAATTTGTGATTGACATGACATTGGCCAATCAGATGAAAGGAAGAAAAATAGGGTCAAAATTCGTACTTGTAACTTGAAACTTGAGTGCAGAGTTTCACACAGATTTTTTTGGCTAAGTCCACACAAATTCTTTTTACACACACAAATCCTGATTTACAAGTACAAAATATTTATGATCACAATTTGAGCCCATATCAATTCATTGATTACTTCCTGTAAGACAATGAAAGTCCCAGACTCAAACTGCTGAAAAACAGTAGAGCACTTAGAAGGTGGATCTAGGTGCCTCTGTAGGAACAGTGGCACCAGGGTTAATTACCAATATTAAAGAGAACTCGGGGCTTGTGAGTGTTGGTAGAAAGGACGTTGGACAGAAAAGCAGATTTTGCAGCTTTAAAAGTGACCTGATATTTTGATAAGTAGTCGTGTAGGATGCCCGAAGACACCTGGAGTTTGTCCTTCTTCTACTTTCTCTCTGTGTGACGACTGAGAGTGTAGGTGGGTTATTTCAGCCAAGGTTGATGATTTACTGCGTTTAGTCCTGAGTGGAGCAGCAGAGTCCCTCATCCTAGAGTACGTTAGGGTTACAGATTAGCTCTTTAATGGGTAGGCTGGCATCGTAAAGAGCAGAGATAATGAAAGGAAAAGTGAACAGCGGTCAATGCATTTAACTGACTCGCTGTTCAACTCCGGATTACACACAGTGTTGGGAAGGTTACTTTTAAAATGTATTCCATTACAGAATACAGAATACATGCCCCAAAATGTATTCTGTAACGTATTCCGTTACGTTACTCAATGACAGTAACGTATTCTGAATACTTTGGATTACTTAATATATTATCATGCTTTTTACAACAACGTGAATGTACTATTGCTGTGTGATTTATTACTATTACTGAAGGTCCGCGACTCCGAACTGTAGTAAAGGGACCTCTGACTAATACGGCGGGGTGCCTGTCGGCTCGTAGCCGAAAAATAGCTTTACTTTGTTGTGTGGGTCAACTTTGAGACAGAGAGAGGCGTTGAAAGACTGCTCCAACAGAACTTATTGTTTTCGGAGGAAAACACGAACACGGTGTACAGTCGAGTCTTAATAGCTTACTTACAACTGGGCTCGTCAGGCACTCTTCTTGGCTGCAGTGGTTATTATTATATTTACATGCTTCCAGCTCCCGTTTTTCCTCGATGACAACTCGTACCTTTCCACTCCCCTTTTTCTCCCTCCTCGCGCTCACAGACACATAACGTGTATGGCAGTCCATTCTCCCTGCAGCACGGACTACACTGCCCATGATGCTACATTCTTTAGAGCTATGCTTGTAGCATTCTGCCTGTTAGCTTAGCACAACAACAACAACAACGAAAAGGCGCTCTCTCACCCAGGAAACACACAGTCGCAGAGAGAGAGAGCGTCGCCCTGTAACCATGGCAACCGTAACGCTGCCGCCTGGAACAACAGAACGTAGCTGTCAAACAAACCCAAACAGTCCTGACCCGCGACAATATGAAACAGGAAAGTACCGCAGTGTAATCCATTTATTTCAACAAAGTAACTGTATTCTGAATACCACCTTTTTAAACGGTAACTGTAACGGAATACAGTTACTCATATTTTGTATTTTAAATACGTAACGGCGGTACATGTATTCCGTTACTCCCCAACACTGATTACACAACATCATATTAAACATCATAGGGAAATGATCCCACAGTCTTTGATTTCAAACATTCAGGCCGTTTGACAGCACCAGATCGAGTGTGTGACCTTTTCCATGAGTTGGCTCGCTCACCCACTGAGTGTCAATAAGGGCGAGGAAGGCCTTTTAAATCACCAACAATTAAAACATGGTCATATCCTGGATCATTGTAACTCTTTGTACTACGGTCTTCCCTCTTCTCTTCTTCTTAGACTGCAAACAGTCCAAAATGCAGCAGCCCGCCTCTTGACTGGTACCAGGAAACTTTGCCATCACCAGTGTGTGAATGTGTGCGTGAATGGGTGGATGACTGGATATCTAAAGCGCTTTGGGGTCCTTAGGGACTAGTAAAGCGCTATATAAATACAGGCCATTTACCATTTGCCCTATTACTCCTGTTCTAGCTAGCCTACATTGGCTGCCCATAAAGTACCGTATTCAATTTAGAATATTACTCATTACATCCATCCATCCATCCATCCATTCGCTTCCGCTTATCCTTTTCAGGGTCGCGGGGGGCGCTGGAGCCTATCCCAGCTGTCATAGGGCGAGAGGCAGGGTACACCCTGGACAGGTCGCCAGTCTGTCGCAGGGCTAACACACAAGGACAGACAACCATTCACACTCACATTCACACCTAGTGGCAATTTGGATTATCCAATTAACCTATCCCCACAAGCTGCATGTCTTTGGACGGTGGGAGGAAGCCGGAGTACCCAGAGGGAACCCACGCAAACACGTATTATCGGCTCCGTCTCTGATTATAAGAGTTTCATCTTATAATCAGAGTCAGAGAATCAGTCCACAGTTCATCTTGAAAGTATTGACAATTTGAAAAATAGGTCTTGGTCCTATTTCTATTATCCTCCTCCTATTCTCTATCTTACTTGTTAAGCACCTTGGCATACCCTTGGTTTTTAAGTGTGCTTTATAAATAAAGTTTATTGTTATTATTGTTATTATAAGACTCCCCAGCAAGTCAGCAAAATCAAGATTAATATCCTTAAAGCATTTCAATGGATGATCCACCACAGTGCAGCTCTGAGGGAGTTCAGTCACAGCTGGGGTAGAAAACAGGTGAAAGTTCCCAACAGTGAAATTCATTTTTAAATATTGAAGCTAGACCTCCACCTTTACCAGAGAGATGAGAAGTGACCAATCGGGAGGAAGGAGTTCTGAGAAACAAGAAGACTCACCAGGTCGAAGCCGAGTTTCTGTCAGGAATATAAATTCGAGTTCTGACAACATGAAAAGTCATTTAAGATAAAAGTTTTGTTTGCCAGCGATCTGGTGTTTAACAGGGACAATCACAGCGTGATCACATCGCTGCTAACAGGAGCAGGTCCCAGCAGATTCACACCACCTCTGTAGGATGCACCCACCACCAGAGAGGTGGAGGCAGGGCAGAGGGAGTGGAACGGGGTGGATCCATTGATGAACACTGAATCTGTATCTGGACCGGTGCAGGAAAAGATGGTAGCACATCTGTAACAGCACCGTGTTTCTTACCTCCACGTGTTTTCAGGTAAGTGTTGATGAACAACAGAACACGGTTCTGTGCCAAACTTGACAGTCGTCTTATTTAAAGAAACATCACCGACCATCAGAAGTTTATGTTTGACTTTTGCTTAATTTAAAAAGATTACAAAAGTAAACAATAAATATCGAGTTTTGCTAAACTGAAAAAGTGACTATTATACTTACTCCTTTTAAGTTCCATCCATTTTCTTGGGCTCATTCAGGCCAGGTCACAGGGACAGCAGCCTAAGCAGAGAAGCCCAGACCTCCCTCTCCAGCCTTTCCGGGGGAACACCAAGATGTTCCCAGGCCAGAAGAGAGATATAATCTCTCCAGCGTGTCCTGGGCCTGCTGCCCCATCCTCATCAGATGCCCGAACCACCTCAACTGGCTCCTTTCGATGTAGAGGAGCAGCGGCTCTACTCTGAGCCCCTCCCGAATGGCTGAACTCCTCCCCCTATCTCTAAGGAAGAGGCCAGCCACCCTTTGGAGGAAGCTCATTTCCACATCTTGTATCCGTGATCTTGTTCTTTCGGTCACTACCAAGAGCACTCCACCCTTTTCGAGCTGAGGACCATGGCCACAGATTTAGAGGTGCTGATTCTCATTCCCACCCCTTCACACTTGGCTGTGAACCACTCCAGTGCAAGCCGAAGGTCATCACCTGAACAGAACCACAAACAGAACCACATCATCTCCAAAAAATTCAATTCAATTTTATTTATATAGCGCCAAATCACAACAAAAGTCGCCTCAAGGCGCTTCATAGATACAGAGAAAAACCCAACAATCATATGACCCCCTATGAGCAAGCACTTTGGCGACAGTGGGAAGGAAAAACTCCCTTTTAACAGGAAGAAACCTCCAGCAGAACCAGGCTCAGGGAGGGGCGGGGCCATCTGCTGTGATTGGTTGGGGAGAGAGAAGGAAGACAGGATAAAGACATGCTGTGGAAGAGAGACAGAGATTAATAACAGATATGATTCAATGCAGAGAGGTCTGTTAACACATAGTGAGTGAGAAAGGTGACTGGAAAGGAAAAACTCAATGCATCATGGGAATCCCCCGGCAGCCTACGTCTATTGCAGCATAACTAAGGGAGGATTCAGGGTCACCTGGTCCAGCCCTAACTATATGCTTTAGCAAAAAGGAAAGTTTGAAGCCTAATCTTGAAAGTAGAGATAGTGTCTGTCTCCTGAATCCAAACTGAAGCTGGCATCTGAGATCCTGAGACCACCCAAGTGGAAACCTTCCACCACTTGGCTACACCTAGAAATTCTCTCCATAAAAATTCTTAACAGAATCTGTGACAAAGGGCAGCCCTGGTGGAGTCCAACACCCACCAGAAATGAGTCTGACACACTGCCAACTATGCAGACCAAGCTCCTGCAACGGCTGCATAAGGATCAAATGTTCCCGAAGCTACAGGCCAGACACCACATACTCCTGAAGCACCTCCCACAGGATACTCCGAGGGACACAGTCGAACGCCTTCTCCAAATGTTCCACGACTAGGACGAAAACCGCAGTGTTCAGTTTTAAGTTTTATGTTATGTCAACTTATTTCAACGGGAGACTTCTTAGCCAACAGGCTACGATACATCTGAGGAATGTTAAAAGATGCCCCCGTAGATGATCCCTGTCTAGAGACAGAACAGGCATTTCGGACGTACTACTCATTGAAACATAAAATGACATGTTTGCTTTAAAAGCATCAACATCAGCTCCTCTCTGACAGTATGCTGGGAGTTTCTAAAAATCACTGGGTCTTCATTGATCACATGCAAACATACAAACATCTGGAACAGTCCTGACACACTAAGGAACAATAATATGAACAACTTCCAGAATGGAGTTTTAAAGGAATTAAATCCTTGGAACATATATTCAAAGGAACAGACTTTATGCCGTTGCACAGATTAGTTGGACATCATGGGGTTAACAAGAACAGATCTTTGAATATCAACAGATTAAATCTATTATCCATTATAGTAAATGCCATCATGGTCCACTTGGGAAAATGTACGTGTTGAGCATTTTGTTTGGCCTTCAGACAACAATTCTGATTTCCACACTGCCAGACAGGACAGTGGGTTCCCTGCAACAATCGTTCGTAGAAAAACGATTCCTTTCCCTGTGAGCTGGGTTTGCATTGTTTCTGATCTTTGTGCAGCGTGCACATCAGCCCCATACACACTGCTTTACTCTGAAGCTCTTATAACCTACTGACTCCTGTTTAAACCTGTGAGCAGAAAATTAGGGATAATTATTTGGGACAGAAGCTTTGTGGAGGTTGTTTGTTTGCTTTTTGGCAGCTCAGGAAATTTTGAAGTTACGCCATCCAGCATGAACGTTGAGCTTTGGACGGGACGGCTGCAGCTAAGCTGGTGAGGAGAGTTTAGCTACACTGCAGGTGACTGTAGAAGCAGTTTTACCCAAACGAGTGCATCGAAATTCACTTACAAACTCTCGTTCACATCGTAGTCAAAGGAGCTTGCAAAGAAAAGCGTCTGGACTTCTTTAAGTTACTTGAAGACGTTTCACCTCTCATCCGAGAAGCTTCTTCAGTTCTAAGGTCAAATGGTGGAGAGTCCCAGATATAAACCTAGTGGGAGTTTCCCCCCACAGAGGGACAAAAGGACCCCTGATGATCCTCTAATCGCCTGAGCCAAGGTGTGAAACTGGGTGTGGGTCCCAATCAGCCAGAGTTTCGGGTGAGTTCATTGTGAAACCTGGCCCCACCTTATCATGTGAATTCCTGAGGTCAGATGGTCCAGGATGTGAGTGGGCGTTAAGGCGTCTGGGAAGGATCTCAAAACTGGATTATAGATGGCAGAGAGTTGGTGTCGTAAACCCCGCCTCTGTTCAAAGATGGTCGCTCACAGTGGACATAGATGCTTCTTTCACTCCTCTTTCAAACCATCTGTCCTCTCTGTCCAAAATGTGAACGTTGGCATCCTCGAAAGAGTGACCTTTGACCTTTAGATGCAGATGGACTGCTGAGTCTTGTCCTGTGGAGGTGGCTCTTCTGTGTTGTGTGCTGTGTCGTGCTTGGAGACATCCCGGTGCATTTCAGACCCAGCAACACGCTCAGACACAAACTGGTTCACCCGAAAGACAAAACGCCAAAACACAGACTGAACAATGTGGTGTTTGCTGTACAGTGCAGCGAGGAATGCCCAGACCTCTACATTGGAGAGACCAAACAGCCACTTCACAAGCGCATGGCACAACATAGAAGAGCCACCTCCACAGGACAAGACTCAGCTGTCCATCTGCATCTAAAGGTCAAAGGTCACTCTTTCGAGGATGCCAATGTTCACATTTTGGACAGAGAGGACAGATGGTTTGAAAGAGGAGTGAAAGAAGCCATCTATGTCCACTGTGAGCGACCATCTTTGAACAGAGGCGGGGTTTATGACACCAACTCTCTGCCATCTATAATCCAGTTTTGAGATCCTTCCCAGACGCCTTAACGCCCACTCACATCCTGGGCCATCTGACCTCAGGAATTCACATGATAAGGTGGGGCCAGGTTTCACAATGAACACACCCGAAACTCTGGCTGATTGGGACCCACACCCAGTTTCACACCTTGGCTCAGGCGATTAGAGGATCATCAGGGGGTCCTTTTGTCCCTCTGTGGGGGGAAACTCCCACTAGGTTTATATCTGGGACTCTCCACCATTTGACCTTAGAACTGAAGAAGCTTCTCGGATGAGAGGTGAAACGTCTTCAAGTAACTTAAAGAAGTCCAGACGCTTTTCTTTGCAAGCTCCTTTGACTACGATGACCTGGATGACTGAGAACCTTCACAGACATCTCGTTCACACCCCAAAAGCTCGCAGCTCATTGATCCAGCCCGAGTCCTTTCAGACTTCAAAGCTGCTCTAACTGTCGGGCTGACATGGACACGGAGGGGATGACTCTGTGGGAACAGCCCGAGTTCCTCTGGCAGTGAAGGCCTGGGCTCCTTATGACTGAGGAAGATTCAGGAGCTCCTCACAAAAGGAAAAATGTTCATGGTGTTTATAACCTGCAGCTGAGGTGGACTTCAGACAGTAAATCAATGAATAAAACAGGAACATAAATAAATGATTAGCCCAGTAATCGCTCATGCCCTTTGGATGTCTGAGGCCCATCAAGGAGGAACTGCAGCTCACAGAAAACTGATTCTCTGCAGAGTGCTGCGATGACCTGCTGATGATGAAAACTGCTGTTTGCCATCAGCAGTGTGGAAATCCCAGCTCGTCTGCCAAGAGACAAACACGAGCGCAGAGGGGAGACCATCACGCTGTCAGGACTATAAAACTTCAGCTGCACGTCTGTGACTGAGACAAACCCGCGATGGCTTCCCTCAAAGCGCTGCTCTCTGCGCTGACCCTGCTGGCTCTGACTGTGGACGCCTCGTCCGGCCGTGAGTATTTCATTTGTTTAAGCGCCGTGTGGCTTAAAGCCGCTCGCAGTGGTGCTGCGTGATGTTTGTAGAGCATAGTTTCAATAAACCTCCTGTTTCCTTCTGTCAGCCGGGTACAGCAACTACAACTACGACCGGTCCGGTCAGGACCTGACCCGTCTCTACAACTCGCCGGTGACGACGGCTGAGAGGATGAAGAGGCCGCTGGAGGGGACGTCAGTTATACTGGGACCACTCAGCCACTCCGGGGTTCGGTCGGTCCACACTGAACACAGAAACATTTCCACAAACAAACAGAAGTTGAAACCAATAATCTCAATGCTTTTGAAGATCTTTAGTTATTTTGACTTTAATTCTGAAACATAACAAACAAAAATGTTCCCTCTGTGCCGTTTGGCACTGTAAGTGTGGGAACTGAGGAGACTGTTACTGCAGAGTCACAGTTTCCTGTGCTTGTTTGTGTTTGTCGTATTTTTGTATTCAATAAAGCTCCAGATGTTTTCTTTGGATGGCGGCACAAACATCATACTGTTCCATTAAGACAACAGTGGAGCTTTTTTAATGCATATTCCAGTTTGTACAAACAGCTGAAACCCTTAAATGCATCGTTCTGATCACTGTGCTGTTGTGATTTCATTGTGCAGAAAGCAAGCAGATGTGTTAGACCAACTGAGGTCGACACGTCACATGTGCTGGAATAACAAACATTGTTCTGACAGCCGTCAACGTGAAAATCAAAGAGCAGCATCTTCAAACCTCTCGTTCTTTTGTAGGGTGACGCTAGATGATGGCTCTCAGTGGCTGATCCATAAAGGAGGCGGATTCGGATTATCCTCTCAGACGGTCGTGACTGATGCTCGACACATGAGCTCGGCCTGGAGGGTAAACTTCAAACATACAACCAGCATGTCCATTTAATTACAGTCTAATCATAAACTCTGAAACGTGGCTCTATTGTGTTCAACAAGTCCACAAACAGTCAGGAAAAACAGACAAAAAAAGTAAATACCTTCAGCTCGTTGCTGGTGTGTATACTGGTGGCCAACAGAAACCATTGGAACCAGACCAAAGTGAAAAGGAGATGTTTGGCAAAAACAAACCAAAACGAGATCCTGCAGACTCCCGATTACAAACAGACACTTTATTTCCTGCACGCTGATTCTTCTTGGAATTTGTGTTGACGTGAAACTTTCAGTGAGAGTTTTAATCCAAACATTTACTTTTGATTCTTTCTGACCTTCTGTCTCGTTTTTGTCTGCAGCCTGTCAGTTCTAGAGAATTCCAGGGTTCAAAGACAGTTTCAGACTTCGTGAGTGCTGGAGGACCCAACTACAACTTACTCTCTGATAACTGCCACCTGGGATCCCGTCGAATGATGAACCAGTAAACATGATTCAAAGTTTCTCTCCTGATAATAAAGGCCACCCTCACACAGACTGTGATGTGTCTTTTCTTCCACTTGGAGGCTCCAGACTTCACAACAAACACCCCACTGACTGTAAGCTTTAGACAAACGTCTGCACACATTCATATACACAATAATGTCTACGGATCTCCTTCCTTAAAGGCGTCTCTGACACGAGGAAAGATGACAGTCTGCATGTCTTTGGGAACTAAGGTCCCTGCTGTGGAACAGAGACACTACCCACAGAATGGGAACCGAAGAGCTGACACTTTATTTTTCCACAGCAGTCATCATCAGTTAAGCTAACCCATCTATATTCAATTCAATTCAATTCAATTCAATTCAATTTTATTCATATAGCGCCAAATCACAACAAAAGTCGCCTCAAGGCGCTTCATAGGTACAGAGAAAAACCCAACAATCATATGACCCCCTATGAGCAGCACTTTGGCGACAGTGGGAAGGAAAAACTCCCTTTTAACAGGAAGAAACCTCCAGCAGAACCAGGCTCAGGGAGGGGCGGGGCCATCTGCTGCGACCGGTTGGGGTGAGAGAAGGAAGACAGGATAAAGACATGCTGTGGAAGAGAGACAGAGATTAATAACAGATATGATTCAATGCAGAGAGGTCTGTTAACACATAGTGAGTGAGAAAGGTGACTGGAAAGGAAAAACTCAATGCATCATGGGAATCCCCCGGCAGCCTACGTCTATTGCAGCATGACTAAGGGAGGATTCAGGGTCACCTGGTCCAGCCCTAACTATATGCTTTAGCAAAAAGGAAAGTTTGAAGCCTAATCTTGAAAGTAGAGATAGTGTCTGTCTCCTGAATCCAAACTGAAGCTGGTTCCACAGAAGAGGGGCCTGAAAACTGAAGGCTCTGCCTCCCATTCTACTTTTAAATACTCTAGGAACAACAAGTAGGCCTGCAGTGCGAGAGCGAAGTGCTCTAATAGGGTGATATGGTACTACAAGGTCATTAAGATAAGATGGGGCCTGATTATTTAAGACCTTGTATGTGAGGAGCAGGATTTTGAATTCTGGATTTAACAGGAAGCCAAAACAGGAGAAATCTGCTCTCTCTTTGTAGTCCCTGTCCGGACTCTTGCTGCAGCATTTTGGATTAGCTGAAGGCTTTTCAGGGAGTTTTTAGGACTTCCTGATAATAATGAATTACAGTCGTCCAGCCTGGAAGTAATGTGTGTTACTTCGGTAGCACATATACTAAAATTGGAACGATACAGAGAAGATTAGCATGGCCCCTGCGCAAGGATGACACGCAAATTCGTGAAGCGTTCCTGGAAGTAATAAATGCATGAGCTAGTTTTTCAGCGTCACTCTGAGACAGGATATTTCTAACTTTAGAGATGTTGCACAAATGGAAGAAAGAGGTCTTACATATTTGTTTAATCAGAATCAGAATCAGAATACTTTATTGATCCCTGGGGGAAATTATTTTTTGTTACAGTGCTCCATTTTAAACCAACATTAAGACAAGACAGACAATACACTAACTAAGAATAGTACAATATATACATATATATATATACATACATACATACATAAGTCACTCATAAATAAATATTTGGAAAAGAAACATGTGTAGTTGTAGCAGCAAACAGTGTGTTAAGTGGATGCGTTGTACAGGGAGATGGCCACAGGCAGGAATGATTTCCTGTGTCGTTCAGTGGTGCTTTTCAGTAATCTCAGTCTCTCACTGAACGAGCTCCTGTGACTGACCAACATGTCATGGAGTGGGTGGGAGGTGTTATCCAACATTGTCTTTATCTTGGACAGCATCCGCCTCTCCGACACCACCTTGAGGGAGTCCAGCTCCATCCCCACAACATTGCTGGCCTTACGGATCAGTTTATTAAGTCTGTTGGCATCTGCGACCCTCAGCCTGCTCCCCCAGCATGCAACAGCATAGAGGATCGCACTGGCCACCACAGACTCATAGAAAATCCTCAGCATTTTCTGGCAGATGTTGAAGGACCTCAGTCGCCTCAAAAAATAGAGACGACTCTGGCCCTTCCTGTAAAGTGCTGTGGTGTTTTTAGCCCAGTCCAGTTTATTGTCAATGTGTACTCCAAGGTATTTATAGTCCTCCACAATGTCCACACTGACCCCCTGGATTGAAACAGGGGTCAAGTGTTTCCTGGTCTTCCTGAAGTCCACGATCAGTTCCTTGGTCTTTGCCACGTTGAGCTGCAGATGATTCTGCTCACACCACGTGACAAAGGAGTCGACCACAGCCCGGTACTCTGTCTCATCATCCCTGCTGATGCATCCAACCACCGCAGAGTCATCAGAAAACTTCTGAAGATGGAGGTCTCTGTGCAGTGGCTGAAGTCTGTGGTGTAGAGGGTGAAGAGGAAGGGGGAGAGGACAGTCCCCTGTGGTGCCCCTGTGTTGCTAATCACCTTGTCAGACACACACTGTGGGAGACGTACATATTGTGGTCTTCCTGTCAGGTAATCAACAATCCAGGACACCAGAGAAGCATCCACCTGCATCGCTGCTAACTTATCACCCAGGAGGGTCGGCCTGATGGTGTTGAAAGCACTGGAAAAGTCAAAAAACATGACCCTCACAGTGCTCGCCGGCTGGTCCAGATGGGTGTAGACACGATTGAGCAGGTAGATGATGGCGTCCTCAGTTCCGAGACGAGGCTGATAAGCGAACTGAAGGGGATCCAGATGTGGTCTTACTATGGGTCGCAGCTGGTCCAGGATGAGCCTTTCCAGGGTCTTCATGATGTGGGAGGTCAGTGCCACGGGCCTGTAATCCTGGGGGCCACTGGGACGTGGCGTCTTTGGTACAGGGACGAGGCATGATGTCTTCCACATCACCGGGACCCTCTGCAGACTCAGACTCAGCATAAACAGTTTATGAAAGACTCCACACAGCTGGGGGGCACAGGTCTTGAGGACGAGGGGACTCACTCCGTCTGTGTGTCGAAGGACATGTCCTGGTCAAACATGACTCCAAGGTTCCTCACAGCGTTACTGGAGGCCAAGGTAATGCCATCCAGGGTAAGAATCTGGTTAGATACCATATTTCTAAGATTTTCAGGGCCAAGTATACAATAACCTCAGTTTGATCTGAATTAAGAAGCAGAAAGTTAGCGGCCATCCAGGTCTTTATGTCTTTAAGACATTCCTGCAGTTTAACTAATTGGTGTGTGTTATCTGGCTTCATGGACAGATAGAGCTGGGTGTCATCTGCATAGCAGTGTAAATGTATGCTATGTCTTCTAATGATGCTGCCTAAGGGAAGCATATATAATGTAAACAGAATTGGTCCTAGCACTGAACCCTGTGGAACTCCATAATTAACCTCAGTGTGTGAAGAGGACTCTCCATTTACATGCACAAACTGGAGTCTATTTGATAGATATGATACAAACCACTGCAGTGCAGTACCTGTAATACCTACAGCATGTTCTAATCGCTCTAATAGGATATTATGGTCGACAGTATCGAACGCTGCACTGAGGTCTAGCAGGACAAGCACAGAGATGAGTCCACTGTCAGAGGCCATAAGAAGATCATTTGTAACCTTCACTAAAGCTGTTTCTGTGCTGTGATGAGCTCTGAAACCTGACTGAAACTCTTCAAATAAACCTCTGCAGATGATCTGTTAGCTGTTTGACAACTACTCTTTCAAGGATGTTTGATATAAAGGAAGGTTGGAGATTGGCCTATAATTAGCTAAGACTGCTGGGTCTAGAGATGCTTTTTGAGTAAAGGTTTAACTACAGCCAGCTTGAAGGCCTGTGGTACATAGCCGATCATTAGAGATAGGTTGATCATATTTAAGATCGAAGAATTAATTAATGGCAGGACTTTGAGCAGTTTTGTAGGAATGGGGTCTAAAAGACACGTTGATGGTTTGGAGGAAGTAATTATTGAAGTAAACTCAGAAAGATCAATTGGAGAAAAAGAGCATTGGCGACTGTCAAGCCTTTGAGTCGCCGAGCAGCTGAATAGGGGAATAATGTTGACGCGCCCGCTGTTTAAAACGTTAGTCAAAGTTCCAAGTTAAAACTCCTTTATTTGTTATCAAATCCTTAAAATCCGTAGAAAAACAGTGATCAAAACATTCCAAGCTTGAGCGGTCAGCAAAAGTCGACTTCCCCCATCACCCACTCATTCACAAAATTTCCCTCGGGCGTGAACAGGTGATATAGCAATCACTATTACTGACACCACGTGACCCAAAGCTACGCCTATCCACAACATTCCGGCCCCTAATTATTACATTTTTACAGTAATAATTACACATCCAACACCATAACTCACAACACACACTTCATCATATCACAGACACCCAGTGAGACAACATAACATACTCAAAAGTCCACCAAAGTTATTTTCTCACGTCTTCTCTTCTTTTCTTCTGTCTGCACATGGTCAGTCAGTCATAGGCCAGAGGTTACCAGCACTTAGCCTAAATATAGTCAGTCTGTGATGTACATCTCATAACATTAAAGTCAATTCAAAGTTAGTTATGTCACGCTGTGTCAAAAATGTCATAGTCATGGGTCAGAGGCCTCCTGAAGAAGGCATATCTTTGTGACGGGTCTGCACACATGGCTGGTTGGGGTCTTAATCCAGACCTGACGCACAAGCCCCTTTTCATCTGGTGCAGCTCCGGTGACTCTCCCAATGATCCAGGAACCACGAGGTGCAGAATCATCCACTATAAGGACCACATCTCCAGGAACAACGTTGCGTTTAATCCTTCCCCATTTCTGGCGCTGCCGAAGTTGTGGCAAGTACTCTTTAGTTATCTTTTCCAAAACAGGTCAGATATGTATTGAACTTGCCTCCATCGTTTACGTGCGTAGAGATCGTCCCTCCGGAACAGGCCAGGTGGTAAAGACGGGTTGGACTTGAGAAGAAGGAGATAGTTTGGTGTTAAGGCTTCCAAATCATTTGGATCGGTGGATTCCAGCGTAATGGTTCTACTGTTGAGGATTGACTCCACTTCACAAAGAGCAGTTTGGAGCCCTTCCTCGTCCAAATGCTGTGTTTGGAGAGTGGAATTAAGGACCTTTCTGACAGAACGAATCAACCGCTCCCATGCTCCGCCATGATGTGATCCAGTTGGAGGATTAAAGATCCATTTCACTCCCTTCAAAGACACAGCATCAGAGATCTTTTCCTGATTCCACTGTTCCATAGCTCGTCTCAGCTCGCGCTCTGCGCCCACAAAGTTAATCCCGTTGTCTGAGCACAGTTCTTGTACCTGACCTCGTCTTGCGATGAAACGTCGTAAGGCGTTAATGAAAGAGTCAGTGTCAAGGGATGAGGCAACCTCATTATGTACTGCTCTAATTGCCAAACAAGTAAAAATAACACCATACCGCTTCACAAGACTTCTCCCACGCTTCACTTCAAATGGACCAAAATAGTCCACTCCAACAAAGCTAAATGGGGGTTTCTCAGGGGTCACTCTACTTTCAGGCAACTCAGCCATCTGCTGCTGGCCTGCAGCTCCATGAAACCTTCTGCAGGTCACACACCTCGACATGATGCTTCGAATCAAAGTACCAGCACCAGGAATCCAGTATTTTTGATGCAGCTTTGAGAGTATGTGGTTCCTTCCACCATGACCCACCTCTTTATGAATATGCTGTAGAATGAGATTAGAAATGTGAAGCTCTTTAGCGATTATGACAGGATGCTTGGAATCTTCTGACATGACAGACCTACTGAGACGTCCGCCAACCCGCAGCACATCATCCTCCAAAACAGGATTCAACTTATACAGTATATGTAGCTGCTTCGTTTCACAGACTCTCCCCTTTGGAGACGAGAAATTTCTTCGGCATATCTTTTCCTCTGACAGAACTTGATTATTTGCATCTCAGCATCCTCAATCTCTCCCAATGAAAGAAAGCCATGCCGGAAATCAACCTTATGTTGAGCATCTTCAGACTGAATTGTATCAGATGCAGACTGGAAATGTATCTTCTTGCGATGCAGTAGCAATGTCTTGAACCTCAAAATCCAACCCATCACCCTGACGAGACGAGTCCAGGATGAGGCACGATGGATTAAAAGGGTCAGAGGATGATCATCATCGTGTGCTTGTAAGACCTCGATGGCAGCAGACACCTTAACTTCAGGATCTTCATGTGTAAGTTCCTGCAAGTTTTCTGGGTTCACAGGCCAATTGTTCTCTGGCTGTGTAAGAAATGCAGGACCAGATATCCATTCAGTGTCACGTAAAAAGGTCTCTGCCTTCATACCTCTGGAGGCAAGGTCCGCAGGGTTATGTGTGGTGTTCACATACCTCCATTGGGAGGCACTAGAAGCCTTGAGGATTTCTGACACTCTGTTCGCCACAAAAGCACGGAACCTGGAAGTCTCATTGTTTATATATTTCAACACTGCGGTGCCGTCCGTCCAAAAGACAGAGTTTAAGAGAAAGTCCATCTTGAACTGCTGTTTCCATAGCTTGTCCAGTGTGACAGCAGAAACTCTGTTGGCAGTAACTGTTGCCAAACATCCTGGCCTTCCACAGCATTCTTGATTAAGTGGCCCATTCACAGTCCAGCCGAGCACAGTCCTAATGGCAAAGGGTCCATCACCTACACTCCGGATGACCTCCAAAGGTTCTAGAGCTCTGGGCATATTCATGCCAATCAAAAGCTCAACATTGGCCTTAATTTCTGGCAAATGAACGTGCTTCAAATGTGGCCAGTCATCCAGGTCATGTTGATTTGGGATGTTACCAATATCTACAGGCATTTTATGCTGAGTGAAGAGGTTAGGCATATCACAGTACATGTCACTGTCCAATCCAGCAACTTCAAGTTCAGGTACAATGAAACTGTCCACCACTTTCTCCTGTCCCATGGTGCGCAGGAGAATCTTTGTCCTCCTCCCAGCAATATTCAGCTTGTCCATAAGACCCACTGTACAAAAGGATGCTGAACTCCCTTGGTCCAGAAAGGCATACGTTTCCACTATTCTTTGACCTCTCTTTGATTTTACTTTAACTGGCACAATGGCAAGCTTACAGTCCTGTTCACCGGCCCCAGTAAGACCACTAGTCTGGATCGTAACAGGAATGTTATCTGCCTCATTATTAGGTTTGACTTCATTCTTCTCTTTGTGGTGGATATGGAGTATACTTGCATGTCGGAGGCCACAGATTTTACATGAAAGGCGTTTTCTGCATTCTTTGCTTATGTGCCCAGTACACAAACAGCCAAAACAAATGCGGTTCTTTTTAAGAAAAGAAATCTTCTCATTATGAGGTTTCTTATCAAGCAGAGTACATGACTCCAGTGTGTGTCCGCCTTTGCAGAAAAAACAAGCCTTCACAGTGCTGTGACGATCTTGAGTCCCTGTCTGATTCTGTCTCTCGACATCAGAGACTGTTGTGGCGAAGCTACTTCCTTTAGCTCTTAGATGTGGAGAACGTTTCCCTCCATTGCTGCCCTTGGCTGCTAGATGTGTTGCTGGAACGTCACATAGATTTCCAAAGATGGGATCTGTTGCAATTTTAACTTGACGCTCAAGGAAGGAAACAATGTCAATGAATGCGGCTCTGCGATGTTGCCTCTCCTGAATGTCACATGCTACTGTTCGCCATTTGTCTTTTAACTTATATGGCAGTCTTCTAATCACAGCAAGCATATTGGCAGGTGTATTTAATTCAGAGAGATCATCAATCTCTTCCATTGCATTGCAGCATCCACGTAAGAACAAACAATATGCCTGATGAGCTTTTCCATCTTCTGATCTAATCAGTGGCCATGAGTGAACTTTGTTCAAATAGGCAGATGCAATCACATGTCCATTCCCAAAGTGCTCATACAGCAGAGTCTTTGCCTTTACATATCCAGCACTTCCAGACATATGTTGGCAGCTTTTAACAAGTTCATTGGGCTGCCCCTTGGTGTACTGTGCAAGATAATGCAGGCAGTCACCAGCATCGCCAGTCTTTGCTTCTATGACCTGTTCAAACGAGCGCATAAAGGCCTGAAAATGTAAAGGGTCACCATCAAAGGTTTGAATCTCCCTTTTGGGCAGTGAAGAAAGACTTTGCTGATGGACCAACATACAAGTTAATTCATTTTGTTTTTCCATAATGGACAACAGATTTTCATTGGCTACTGGAAGAGCAGCTTGTGGCTTAGGCAAAGGTGGAATTGATCCAAAAGCATCAGAAGGCCCCATAAGAGCTGGTGCAGGCCTTTCCCTTTTGATATTCTGTTGCACTGTTTTTACTTGAAGCTCTGCATTCCCAGTGATTGCATTTCCTTTTGTAAGCGTCTGAGGAACAAAAGTCTCTGCATCCGCATTAAGAATTTCAAGGCTGTTTCCCTTTGTTTTAAAATATGATTCCATTCCATTAGATTTCCGTGAAGCGACGCTCCGCATAGTGGATCCAGTTCTCAGCACGTTCACCTTTGCAACAGTTGCAGCTATATCTGCTTCAAGCTGAAGTTGTTCTTTCTTTCTCCTCAATTGTTCCTCTTGTTCTTCAAGACAGTGTTTTTCTTTCAGCATATGTTGACGTGCGAGCAAGGCGGCCATTTCAGCTTCTGCCCTGAGACGTGCAGATGAAGTAGATGATACTCTTGAGCTTGACCTACTGCCTTGATTTGACACACTGTCGGATGGCAACATGTCATCATTAACATCATTCTGAGGATTAAGAGATGATTGAGGTTCTTTTCCAGTGTGCTCTCGCACCTCCACTTCTCCTCCCAGGGAAGTTTCCTGTGACTGTGCTTTGTCAGATGATGGCCTCCCCGAACGTTTATCAGTTTCAGAAAGCCATATGTTAACATCCTCCATAAACCCTTTATTGTATTTAGAGATGCTTGAGAACCATGTATTTTGTTTATCTTTCTCATCAAATGAGATTAGAGAAAGTAAAGATTCATGCAATGCACTGGCATCCTTAAACAGGTGTGTTAACTCATCAAACTGTTTTTTGACTTGTGAATGATTTTTATCATCTTTCATTAGCTCTTTAAGAGATATAATAACACTTTTCATTTTGTTTACATGCCTTTTCCGATCTGTTTGGATGGTTTCAATTTTGTTTGCAAGAGCTTTCTCAGTGAGAGAAATTATTCTTTTATCCTTTTCAGTTTTTCCAACAACAGATGCAGCCTGTGATCCACTCAACAGTGATCAAAACATTCCAAGCTTGAGCGGTCAGCAAAAGTCTACTTCCCCCATCACCCACTCATTCACAAAATTTCCCTCGGGCCGTGAACACGTGATATAGCAATCACTATTACTGACACCACGTGACCCAAAGCTACGCCTATCCACAACAAAGAGTCTAACTTAACATCAATGGTACTAAGAGTAGCTGTAGATAATATTACATCTGTGGGATGATTATTGGTAATTCTTTCTCTAATGATAAAAATTTTATTTGTGAAGAAGTTCATGAAGTCATTACTAGTTAACGTTAAAGGGATGGTTGGCTCAAAAGAGCTCTGACTTTTTGTCAGCCTGGCTACAGAGCTGAAGAGAAACCTGGGGTTGTTCTTATTTTCTTCAATCATTGACGAATAGTAAGATGTTCTGGCTTTGCGGAGGGCTTTCTTATAAAGCAGCAAACTATTTCTCCAGGCTAAATGATGATCCTCTAAATTTGTGACACGCCATTTCCTCTCCAGATTACGAGTCATCTGCTTTAGGCTACGTGTTTGAGAATTATACCACGGAGTCAGGTACTTCTGATTAGAGACCTTAGTTTTCACTGGAGCTACAGTATCCAGAGTCGTACATAGTGAGGAGGTAAAATTATTAACAAGATGATCGACCTCTGTTGGAGCAGCGTTCAGATAGCTGCTCTGCTCTGTGTTGGTACAGGGCATTGGAGATGATAACAGTGGGTGGATTATATTCTTAAACTTAGTTACAGCGCTTTCAGAAAGACATCTACTGTGATAAAGTCTACTCTCCACCGCTGTGTAATCAATTATTGTAAAAGTAAATGTTATCAGGAAATGATCAGACAGCAGAGGGTTTTCAGGAAACACTGTTAAATGTTCAGTTTCTATGCCATATGTTAAAACAAGATCTAGAGTGTGGTGGGTGGGTTCTTTTAGAGTTTGAGAGAAACCAATTGAGTCTAATAACAGATTAAATGCCATGTTGAGGCTGTCATTTTTAGCATCTACATGGATGTTAAAATCACCCACAATAATTATTTTATCTGAGCTCAGAACTAAATTAGATAAAAAGTCTGAGAAATCAGACAGAAACTCTGTGTAAGGCCCAGGTGGACCATAGATGATAACAAGTAAGACTGGTTTCTGAGTTTCACAGCTGGGGTGGACGAGGCGAAGCATCAGGCTTTCAAATGAATTAAGTCTGTCTGAGTCTTTGGTTGATTAATAGGCTGGTGTGAAAAATTGCTGCCACACCTCCCCCTCGGCCTGTGCTTCGAGATTTCTGGTAGTTAGAATGACTCGGGGGTGTTGATTCATTTAAACTAACATAATCATCCTGCTGCAACCAGGTTTCTGTAAGGCAGAGTAAATCGATTTGTTGATCAATTATTAAGTCATGTACTAACAGAGACTTGGAGGAGAGAGACCTAATATTTAATAATCCACATTTCACTGTTTTACTCTTTGGTTCAGATGTGGATACTGTATTGTTCTTTCTTTGTGATTGTTGTTGTTTGTTGCTGGTTTTTAGTTTGTTTTTTGTCTTTTTGGAAGCTGACACAGTCTCTATGGAGATGGGTTTTTGGGGGGTAGCAGGAGGAGAGAAGCTGCCTCCCAAAATCCATATCTTTGGACTGTGGGAGGAAGTCACAGAGAACCCACACAGAAAAGCTCCGGCTGGACTCAAACCCAGGACCTCACTGCTGTGAGGCAGCAGTGACAAACCGCCACCACCATGCTTCCCTCTTTGTATTAAATCTTTAATCTATTTGTTTTTAAATGTGAGTACTTTTATATTTGTCTCCGTCGCCGTGGTTTCTGTCCCTCTGATTGGCTCCTCTCCACTTGTTTAAAGAAAACTATCCTCGCTTCCTCTCTTCACATTACACTGACAGCTGTAACCCTGGATGTCTGTGGGCTTATGGGAAATGCTGTTCACACAGTGACTACTGAAAACAAGAAGATGAAATTATATCAGTTTTTACACATGAGAGCCTGTTCAGAGGATGGAGGTTTCATAAAATCATAAACTAATAAAACCTTTCAGTGTCAAACAGATTGGGGTTGATGATTATTAAATCATTATTTGGGCTCAGGGACCCCCGGCTTCATCAAAGCTATTAGAAAACTCCATCAGTAAGCAATTTAAAGATAAAGATAGCACCCTTAGGTCTGTGTTACACACATCCTGTGTTTTACCACATGTTTACCTGGAACTACATCATTAACACCTGCAGGGAGGCTTGTAGTGGACTCCGCCCCCTGTTGCTGATAGTAGGGTGCGCCCCTCACCTGGGGACAGGTAACTGAACACAGACATGAAGCAAAGTGGGAGGGACATTCTCACATTAAAACTAATACTTCTTTATTTACAAATGACATTTTTAAGATTTCATTTAATTTCCTGGCAGTTATTTCATGGCTCAGGCTTTGCAGGGCTCGAGCGTTTTGATTGGACGCCCCCTGGTGTCTGTGCTCGGTATCTAAAGTCCAAATGCAGAACTATCGATGAAGACATTTATCAGCTGAGCTCAGTGGACACATCATACGATGAGGGAGTGTTCTGAGGGATCGGGTCAGATCTTAACTTGTTGCCATCAGGTGAGATGATTATCTGTCACCCTGTGAAAGTTTCTATGGGACGAACTATTGATCCAAATGACAGTGTATGGGAAAAATGTTGTTGATGACAGAATGGGGCGCTCGTGTGCAGGTTCCTTCACTTCACTGTGCATCCATGTCCTCCTGCAGCACAAACTCAACGTTGGTCTCACATGAATAACATTGCATGAACAGCACTGTCTGTATTTGATTACAAAGATATGCCCAGACACAAACTTAGGCCCACCTCTCTGAAGTACGTTATCAATGTGCACATCCTGTCATGTGACCACGTGGATTCCTCTGCCAGAGTCATGAACTGAAAGTATTTCCACAGTCGACAGAGCAGGAAGTAGAAACACAGCGTTAGTCCCATTTTCTTTTTCTTCTGTGGTCAAAGTCTCTGAGTCAGCTGTCCCTCTGTGAGCTGGAGGGGAAATATGGAAGGATCAGCTCAATGCTGGACTGTCTCTGGATTCATTATCCTCTGACCTTCACACTTCTTTGTCTCCCAGTCTTGGGCGCGAGTCTTGTACAGACTTGTTTGTCTGATTCTTGTTCTGCACTCACAGTCAGTGTTGTTGGTTTCTCTGTCAGACTGACTGAACATGAGCGGTTTGGAGGAAGACGAGGACACAGCAGAGTCTCCAGGATCCAGCCGTCTGTCTATGAAGAGCGATCGGTCCAAAAATCCTCCTCCAGGCTTCAGTACTGATCCTGGACCCTCAGGCAAAGAGTAAGAGCCTGTTTGTGCTGTAAACTGATGTCTAAGATGATTCTGCTGCTGTGTCTGTGAGAGCAGCTTCGCTGAGCTGCTGCATTCCCACTAACACAGCAGAGCTTCAGTGGGGCTGTTCAACATCAGTTTGTTTTCCAGCAGAGAAACTAGTTTGGCCTGAAAACATCAAACTCACTGAGAAACACATGATCGAGTTCTTCTGTCTGTATCTGTATGCAGCTCAACATCTGTGAGGATTTTTTGATTGAACTGATAACGGGGAGATGGGGCGTAGAGCGCTACATCTCTGCATCAGACGGAGCCAGCTGAGGTGGCATGTCCCACCGGGAGGGGACCCGGGACACGCTCCAGAGTCTATGTCTCTCGGCTGGCCTGGGAACACCTCAGTGTTCCCCCGGAAAAGCTAGAGGAGGTGGCTAGGAGAGGGAGGTCTCTGCTTAGGTTGTTGCCCCCGCAACCCGACCCTGGGTAATATGACCCCGGATGGGAAAAGACTGGGAAAGCATAAATCTAGCAAATAGTTCAAATCGCCTCTGAGAAACAGCAGCACCTGTCGCAATAAGGACCGCAGTTTGATGGAGAAGGTCTCAAGGGACTCAAGCATTCTTTATGGCCTGGTTTGGTTTGTATGTGTCCATGTACACACGGTTTGAATCAGTCTGAGGGAGAAGGAGCTCTGCTGCCTCGGTACTGTGGAGTGGAGTGAGTAAGATGGGCGGTCCATGATGGGATCAGTGACTCTAATGTCCCTCATCACTCAAATACCTCCAGATTCTGGCCAGTGATGGTTCCAGTCTCATGAACCAGTTTGCTGATCCTGTTACATGCTGACATCTTTGGCACTGATGCTGCCAACCCCCCCTCTGCACCACAGACTGGTAGACATGTATGTATATGTGTGTATATACAGGGAGTGCAGAATTATTAGGCAAATGAGTATTTTGTCCACATCATCCTCTTCATGCATGTTGTCTTACTCCAAGCTGTATAGGCTCGAAAGCCTACTACCAATTAAGCATATTAGGTGATGTGCATCTCTGTAATGAGAAGGGGTGTGGTCTAATGACATCAACACCCTATATCAGGTGTGCATAATTATTAGGCAACTTCCTTTCCTTTGGCAAAATGGGTCAAAAGAAGGACTTGACAGGCTCAGAAAAGTCAAAAATAGTGAGATATCTTGCAGAGGGATGCAGCAGTCTCAAAATTGCAAAGCTTCTGAAGCGTGATCATCGAACAATCAAGCGTTTCATTCAAAATAGTCAACAGGGTCGCAAGAAGCGTGTGGAAAAACCAAGGCGCAAAATAACTGCCCATGAACTGAGAAAAGTCAAGCGTGCAGCTGCCAAGATGCCACTTGCCACCAGTTTGGCCATATTTCAGAGCTGCAACATCACTGGAGTGCCCAAAAGCACAAGGTGTGCAATACTCAGAGACATGGCCAAGGTAAGAAAGGCTGAAAGACGACCACCACTGAACAAGACACACAAGCTGAAACGTCAAGACTGGGCCAAGAAATATCTCAAGACTGGTTTTTCTAAGGTTTTATGGACTGGTGAAATGAGAGTGAGTCTTGATGGGCCAGATGGATGGGCCCGTGGCTGGATTGGTAAAGGGCAGAGAGCTCCAGTCCGACTCAGACGCCAGCAAGGTGGAGGTGGAGTACTGGTTTGGGCTGGTATCATCAAAGATGAGCTTGTGGGGCCTTTTCGGGTTGAGGATGGAGTCAAGCTCAACTCCCAGTCCTACTGCCAGTTCCTGGAAGACACCTTCTTCAAGCAGTGGTACAGGAAGAAGTCTGCATCCTTCAAGAAAAACATGATTTTCATGCAGGACAATGCTCCATCACACACGTCCAAGTACTCCACAGCGTGGCTGCAAGAAAGGGTATAAAAGAAGAAAAACTAATGACATGGCCTCCTTGTTCACCTGATCTGAACCCCATTGAGAACCTGTGGTCCATCATCAAATGTGAGATTTACAAGGAGGGAAAACAGTACACCTCTCTGAACAGTGTCTGGGAGGCTGTGGTTGCTGCTGCACGCAATGTTGATGGAACAGATCAAAACACTGACAGAATCCATGGATGGCAGGCTTTTGAGTGTCCTTGCAAAGAAAGGTGGCTATATTGGTCGCTGATTTGTTTTTGTTTTGTTTTTGAATGTCAGAAATGTATATTTGTGAATGTGGAGATGTTATATTGGTTTCACTGGTAAAAATAAATAATTGAAATGGGTATATATTTGTTTTTTGTTAAGTTGCCTAATAATTATGCACAGTAATAGTCACCTGCACACACAGATATCCCCCTAAAATAGCTCAAACTAAAAACAAACTAAAAACTACTTCCAAAAACATTCAGCTTTGATATTAATGAGTTTTTTGGGTTCATTGAGAACATGGTTGTTGTTCAATAATAACATTATTCCTCAAAAATACAACTTGCCTAATAATTCTGCACTCCCTGTATATACATATATGTAAGCTTACATGAGGCTGTACGCTAAGCGGAAGGAAGGGGGCCGGGGACTGGTGAGTGTCAGCACCACAGTCCAGGATGAGACAACAAACATCCACGAATACATCACAAAGATGGCCCCAACCGACCGAGTGCTCAGTGAATACCTCAGGCAGCAGAAACCCAAGAAAGAGGAGGGAGACGAGGAACCATCATGGAAGGACAGGCCCCTGCACGGTATGTACCACCGGCAGATAGAGGAGGCTGATATCCAGAAATCCTACCAGTGGCTGGACAAAGCTGGACTGAAAGGAAAGCTCGAGAAATACCAAGAGCTGGAGAAGACGTGGAGGGTGAAGGTAACGGTGGTCCCCGTGGTAATCGGAGCACTAGGTGCGGTGACTCCCAAGCTAGGCGAGTGGCTCCAGCAGATCCCCGGAACAACATCGGAGATCTCTGTCCAGAAGAGCGCAGTCCTGGGAACAGCTGAGATACTGCAGGACCCTCAAGCTCCCAGGCCTCTGGTAGAGGACCCGAGCTTGAAGGATAAACCGCCCACAGGGGCGAGTGGGGAATTTATTTATTTGTTTAATACACACACACACACACACACACACACACACACACACACACACACTGCTCGTGCCTATGGTACGACAACTTTTCTCCGTGCCCCTGGTACACTGCGCAGAAACACCTTGCCCCACACACACACACACACACACACACACACACACAGAGGCAACAATACCAAAGTATTTCGAGTGCGTTACTGTCACACACATGTGAGACTCTTTTCTGCATATATTTTTGCACAGACTTCTGCTGGGCTGTGCAAAAACAAAACGACTGCTTGAATCAGTTAAGAGCAGCAAAAACTGTCCTTGGAAAAATAAACTGGGTAATTGAGTATTGAATATTTTTCTTGTTTGACCAACATTTTAGTGCATTTTTATTATAAGAATGTGAACATTGGTGAAGAGACGCACTCTGACCTCCAGGTCAGCTAAAACATGCATGAAACACAGTGATTCACCGCCCAGAGTCACACCGTCAGCAGAGCTGCGCACGGCGCCAGGGCGTCCCTTAAAACAGCAGCAGTGCTGAAAAAGGTCGAAGGTACACGAGGAGGCCGCCATGAAGGAGAGATCAGACGAGTTCAAATCAGACGTGTTTTCGCGGTTCTGCACGTTCAGCCGCCGTTTCAGGTGACAAAACACTGACAGTCATCACTCACAAAATAATGACAAAAGAAAGAAAATGCAGGAGTTTGGATATTTCACGATCAAAATAATGAATCAGAATAAGAGGTGCAGCTCGGCGTTAGATCTCTTTATCTTGAGGAATCTCGTCGGTGCGACAGACGTGAATCGCGTTCGGTGTTAGAGACCTGGATCTTCAGAGATCAACCCACGGATGTCTTCACATAGTGAAAGAAGCGCCACTGTTGCTGGACCCATCCATCGAGCGCAGAGTGGAGGACATGTAGAAGTCGGAGGTGACTCTGGAGAAGCGGCGTGGGGCCTTTCCGAGACACCAAAGGTCCCTGAAGATCCTCCTGAACTGGTTCCTGAAGTTCAGCCCCACCAAGGCGTACAGCATCGGGTTCAGGCAGCAGTGCAAGTAAGCAATGGTCTGCGACGCTGTCAGGGCCATCTCCAGCATGTCCGCCTCATCACACGAGTACTCCTGAAACACGGTGACCGTGTTGTACAGCAGCACTATGTTGTAGGGCAGGTGGCAGATGATGAACACGGCCACAACCACCAGCATCTCCCACACCTCTCTGTGGTGCTGGAGATTCTTGGTCTTAAGCAGGGTGATGATGATGCCACTGAAGCAGAAGATCGTGATGAAGAGTGGCAGGAAGAAACCCACGCTGATCTGAGTGATGGGGACGTCCACCCTCACCGCCATGGCTGGGCCTTCAAACTTGAGCTCACAGACGTACGCAGGAGTCTTCTGGAAACCAGTTTGGTTATCATCGTCGAATACGATGTGATTCATGTGTGACGGCTCGTACCACTGATAGAAGTAGAAGGTGGGGATGGACACGAGTATAGTGAAGATCCAGATGATGGCGCAGATGATGGACCTGTATGACAGCCAGCGCCTGCGCCGAGCCTGGGCGATGGCGATGTAGCGGTCGGTGCTGATGCAGGCGAACAGCAGCATGCCGCTGTACAGGTTCACGCTGTAGGAGCCGCGCAGCAGCTTGCAGGCCACCTGCCCCATCGGCCACGACCACAGCTCGTTGTAGACAATGAATGGTAGCGCCAGCACAAACAGCAGGTCGGCGATGGCCACGTTGATCAGGTAGATGTCAGTCATGCAGTTGATCCTCTTGTAGAAGGCGTAGGTGACAATGACCATGCTGTTCCCCACGAGGCCCAGGATGCAGAAGATGGAGTGGATGTACGCGCCGATCACCTTCACCACATTCGGGTTGTTGTGAAAAACACAAAAACCATCATAATCTAGGTAGTCACTGACATTATATTCATATTCATAGTAGGACATCTCCGTGGTGTATGGTTGGTTGGACATCAAATCCTCTGCAGAGTAGATCACTATAAAGGAAGCAGAGAGTAAACATCAAACTACAGCAAAGGTGTCTGATGGACTCACAGTGAAATGATCTCTTGCCACCCTAGTTTAGCACATGACAGTGATGTATATAAGATATGTATATATGTATATAAGACAGCATTAAATGGTAAATGGCCTGTATTTATACAGCGCTTTACATATCCAGTCATCCACCCATTCACACACACATTCACACACTGGTGATGGCAGCTACATTGTAGCCACAGCCACCCTGGGGCGCACTGACAGAGGCGAGGCTGCCGGACACAGGCGCCACCGGGCCCTCTGACCACCACCAGTAGGCAACGGGTGAAGCGTCTTGCCCAAGGACACAACGACAGAGACCGTCCGAGCCGGGGCTCGAACCGGCAACCTTCCGATTAAAAGACGAACTCCCAACTCGCATTAACACTTTGAGCCGAGCTACAGTTAAGACTGAATATAAACTCTAAAGCTGAATATATTGCACAGTGTTACCCCCACTCCCCCCGCCTCTACCATTAACAAATGGTTCAGCCCACAGCGTGGAGCCGCTATATTTCTTGTTGTCAGTAGCAACCGATGCCTATTATTGTTCCAGAGCACTTTTTGAACAACACCGTGGATTTCACACAGCTGGTTGGTTATGACACTGTGGAAATGGACTGAAGGTGAGTGTTATTAACTCTCAGTGCGCTGCGAATCACATGACTGATTTCAGCTGACATAGCAACAAGCTGCAGCTGCGCTGAGTCTCTATTCCTTCTTGTGTTGAACGTTCGGACTTCCTATTTTTACATTTTAATGACAGGTGACTAAACCCAGAGTTAGGATGAAATATATACAAAAGCTTTGCTTTTTCCTGAATACTATTGTCACACAAAGAGTAAAGAAAGAAAAAAGGCAACACGTGAGATTTAGTTGTTTAGGACGAAGTTTTGGGAGTGATGGCAGCGAGTGAGAGAGTTTTGAGATGTTTAGCATGGAGTGTGTAGTCAGCGTGTTGTGTGTGTGTTGTGTGTGTGTTGTGTGTGTGTTGTGTGTCAGTGAGGGCACTAATGAATGTGACAAAGGCTGCAGGGCAAACACTGTCTCCAGGTGGAGACAGGAGCAGTGATGCACGTCCTGCTGTCAGGCCTGCAGCTTTGTCCCTGTGCTGTTCTCTGTCTCGTGGCCACAAACTCATTTTCTTCACTGACACCAATGATTCGTGCGGCATCTTATTGTGACACCTGCTTGTTCTCTCATTGTAGTTTCAGTAGTTTTAAATGTTTGTACTAAGACACGCCGGACGCACTGACTTTTAGATAAATAGTTTTTAAAATGTGACAGTTTATATTTGCATTTCAACTTTAGTAAAATTATTCACTAAACATATTTGTGGTTTTTACAGTAAAGCGAATATAACTACGACTAGGATTTGATGTTTTTGTGTGATTTCAGATCAGTTGTGTTACTACAGCTGAACGATACCAAACAAGGCGAGGTAACAAAAGATGTAAGGGTGAAACACAAAGTAGTGAAAAGTGTGCGGTTATGTCGTGCTCCCCAGAGGGTGAACCCAACAAATCATGAAAAATGAGCTTTTTGTTCATGACGGTGCAGATTTCTGACATTTTGTGTAAATTTAAGCAACAATCAGATTTTTCTAACAAAGTGTGAAGCTTCAGTTAGACTTGTGTTTGTAAATGAACCGCCCCATGTTGTGTAGCTTTACCGGGCTACATATTTATTTATTATACAGGCTACACAGTACTTAACATTCAAACTCACACGTGTAACTGAGGTGTTTCATTATGTGGGCTAAAGAAAATAATTCAGTTACACAAACGTGCAGATTCAGTGCATGTGAACCATTGTAACCATATGTAACATATGTGTTTAAAAAGGCTTTGATTTGACCCCCCCCCCCACCCCATTTCATTTCCATGCCAGCCTAAGAAAATGTCTCTAGATCCACCCGTGCTTCATAATAATTAAATAAAATCCACGTTCTTCATCTGCATCTCTGCAAACACTTAGCAGCATTACTAAAGCCAAAACACGTCTAAAGTAACAGGTCACAGTAACAACAAAAAGGCTGATCAGCAGCAGGAGGAGAGTCTGAGCACCAATCCAGGCCTAACATTCCTGAGAAACACGAACACGCCAAAGTGAAAGCAGCTCGCTTCATTCTGACTGTCAGGTTCAGGAAGGAGGCGACCTGTACGGATACAACCTGCAAATAGAAAACCTGTTTACACCTGTGTGATGTAATGACCTGCAGTGTGAGGGAATGAAGGACCTACCAGCAACGCAGGAGAGGGAGGCAGTTCAAGCAAAGTGAAAGTGAAGCAGCTCAGAGGCTCACTGTGACAGCGTGGTGTGTGCAGGAAAGACGAAGGACCCACAATGCAGAACAGAGAGTTAACTTAGGACGCAGCTTTATTTCGAGGGAAACTGCTCATTACAATAGACGTGACAAAAACAAACCAAAACTTCAAATGCAGAACTGGGGAACAGGCACCTAGAAACTAAGAGTACTTGGGCCACGAAGGGAGGAGACGCAGCACAAAGAGGGCACAATGTGACGAAGAGCATAGGAAGAAGCAGACACTAAATACAAGTGGAGAACAGGGCAAAGAGGAAACACCTGGGAACACGGCTGGCACAGACAAAACAGGGAAGAGCAAAACAGACGGGAGACTAACAAAGTAAAACAGGAAGTACACAGAGATGCAGACTGACTGAATACAGACTAACAATGACACATCATAATGAAATTGACTACTACTAATAATACATACCAGAAAACATTCGGTCACCGACCCAGGACTGCGACACTCATACCTGTGACAGGTAACCAGTTGAGCAGGAAATAAGGCATGGCCTCTCAACTCCTCCTTCTGATTCTTATTCAGCTGGGTCTTCAAAAGAGTTCCTGTCGGATTTCTCAGACTTTTTCTCTGATTTAGTGCTCAGCTCAGATAGAATAATTATTGTGGGTGATTTTAACATCCATGAAAACGATCAGACAGCAGAGGGTTTTCAGGAAACACTGTTAAATGTTCAGTTTCTATGCCACGTGTTAAAACAAGATCTAGAGTGTGATTAAAGTGGTGGGTGGGTTCTTTTACAGTCTAATAACAGATTAAATGCCATGTTGAGGCTGTCATTCTTAGCATCTACATGGATGTTAAAATCACCCACAATAATTATTTTATCTGAGCTGCAGTGACCAACGTTCCCTCTAATGTTTCACGTGTCTGAACACACAAACTCCCTGAGCGGTCCTTGGACCACTGTGAGCGACAGCAGACGTGCACTGTGGTCACGCCAGCATCCAATCATCCAAGTTACATGTTTTATTAAACTAATCAAATTACAGCATTTATGTTAGACTACTTTTAATTAACTGCTTTAGTCCACTTACAATGAAAATTTTAAAAAATTTGGGAGACCACCAGGGGGACGTAAGGAAGATGGCAGCATAAGCTTGCAGCTCTGGGTCAAAACTCGAAAGAAAACCAGAATTCGAATATTTCCACCGCTAAACCGTGTAATAAATGCCATGGAAGGTGGAAGAAGGTCAAAAAGACAAGGAAACATTAAGGATTTTGTGAAACAAGCGGAGCTGGCAAGAGGAGGCAGCGCAGACATGTCCGAGAACAGCGTGCAAGGCGAGCAGATGGAAGGAGATGCAGCTAGCCACCCTCACGCAGACTTCCAGGACATCATTAAGGAAATTCACTCACTTAAAGCCGAGTTTAAAACTGAGTTTGCCACGTTTAAGAAAGACATCACACAAGAAATGAAGGATGAATTCGACAGTTTCAAGAAAGACATACAGATGGACAATGACTCACAACATCCACCGAAGCACCTCAGGAGTTGAATTTTCTTCAATGTCCAAGTCCGTCACCTGATCCTAACCCCGCTCAGCATTTCACTCTGAACTTTGGACAGAAAGGCCACAAACAAACATCAGCTGCAGGTTGGTGCAGTAAAGCTGTGGCAGAGCATTAAACAGCAGGAAGCCAGCATTCAGGCTGTCAGTGCCAGCAAAGGGTTTGGAATAAAGTAATAGAAACAATCATTTTATTTTCAGTTACTTCATTTGTCCAAATTCTTTAGAGCCTCTAAAACAAAGGGATTGTGCTAACAGTACTCCAGTTTCTCCCATTTTTAATCCGTTTGTCCAACCCACTGAATTAAAGCTGAAAGGCTGCACTTCAGCTACATCTGACTGGTTTCATGTCACTGTGCTAATGTCCATTAGAAAATAAGTCTCTATACAAATATTTATGGAGCTCCAGAAGTGGAGGCTGCTGAGGGGGCACTACTGCACAAAGCGGCGAGCAGTGAAGCAGCTCGTGTTGCTGAGACGTGCCCGTCAGTCCACCACAGGAGGTTTTTGTAAAGCTTTTATTTTGATATTTTCTTTGACCAGTAAATTTGCATATTAGCTAAATATTTAGTTCCCCGTAACATTTAGATTTAAATATAAAAGGTACAAATTTTGTCCTAAATGTGTCATAAAATTTCAGCATATTTTAGTTACAGTCTAGAAATCCACGTCAGTAAATCCTTTCATACGTGCAGGTTGAGCTCTTTCTGCTGATGTGATGAAACCTGTTTACGAGCAGCAGCGTGGAAACTCCGGCTCATCTGCCAAGAGACAAACAGCAGAGATAACTGAGTCCAAGCAGGGAGTCTGTCAGGACTATCAAACGTCTCTCTGAGCTGTGACGGGACAAATGTCCACGATGGGTTCCTTCAAAGTGCTCCTCTGTGCGCTGACTCTGCTGGCCCTGACCGTGGACTCCTCGTCTGGTAAAAAGTTTTAATGTAGTGGTGAGGTTTAAAAGCAGCTGCGTGGCTGGTTGTACAGAACACAGATTACATCAAACTAACAGCGTTTCCTTCTGACAGGAGGATACAGCAACTACGACCTGTCGGGTCAGCAGCTCACAGATCTCTACAACTCTCCAGTGTACAAAGCTGAATGGATGGTCCGACCGCTTGGATCCAGTCCACGTTTGGACCGCTCAGCCACACCGGCGTCAGGGCAGGCTACACGCTCACCGTATTTATTTAAAAACCTGCTGCTTTCACTACCGCTGATGTCCATCTGGAATCCACCGTCGCCGCAGAAAAAGACGCTGCCTGAGATTCCTTCAGTTTTCTTCAGTTCCACTTTGCAGCAGCTCCTGCTGACGGCTGCAGTGATGGGTCATCATACCTGAGCCCAGACTGGTTTTTATGTTTCCAGGCTAGAAACGTTTTTAACCTTTGCTACAAAACAAAGACAAACCACGGCCTGGCCGAAGCTTTGACATCACATCTCTTTGCTATTCTTTGAAAAGGCTCAGATTGCGTCCAACTGTCGCATTTCTTACTCTGTCCAGGCTCCGCTGCACTTCCTACATCCTCAGATTCGTTCCTTTGCTTCCTTGAGTTCACAGATGCGCTCTGACAGCTCGAATCTCAGACTCTCAGATGTTTGATGAGCGCAGCGTCAGACTCGTTACGTTTTCTCTTCCCTCAGAGTGACCAGAGTGACGCTCGCTGATGGATCTCAGTGGCTGATCCACAAAGGTCAGGACTACGGCATCTCCTCTGACACGGTGGTGACCAGCGCTCGGCACATGAGCTCAGCCTGGAAGGTAAGTCAGAGTTTGAACTGAAGCTTTGAGCCAGACATTTTTGAAAGAGTGATGAGTTGCTGAACATAAAGATATTTCCTCTGTGGAGTAAAATGTGTGTTTCAGTGAATGATGAGCAGTATGGAGGCAGAATAAAGCACTAAAGTGTGCGTTCCCTGCAGCCCGTGTTTCACCTGAGCAGACAGTTTAACGGGAGGAAGAAAGTTGCTGCTTTTGTGAAACGTGGAGGAGAAACCTACAACGCCCTCTTCAACTGCCACGTAGCTTCTATTACAATGATGCTGCAGTAAACCTGATTTCTTCATGATACAGGTGAAAGGTCCCAGACAGCGTCACAGGTGGATGTTGTTGTTCCAGCGTTCACACAGTCCGCTTCATGAACTCAAACTTCACTGAATCTGCATCTGAACGACCACACGGTGTAAGATGTCATGTGCTGTTCTCAGTTTACTACCTGGTAAAGATCCTGATACATTAAATCTGTGCAGTTTTAACGAAGACTACACACAGCCTGCAGCGCCCCCTGGTGTTTGTTTCTAAGTTCAGACATGCCCATTATGATAAACTCCTCAGAGTAGCGGTGGGCAACTCCAGGCCTCAAGGGCCGGTGTCCTGCAGGTTTTAGATCGCACCCTGGGTCAACACACCTGAATCACATGATTAGGTCATTAGCAGGCCTCTGGAGAACTTCAGGAAATGCTGAGGAGTCATTTCGCCCTTTAAATCAGCTGTGATGGATCAAGGACACATCTAACACCTGCAGGACGCGGCACTCGAGGCCTGGAGTTGCCTACTGCTGCCTTAGAGCAACATACGTCCCAATCACTGCGTAACAACACATCAGTGTCATAAATAAAACATTAATGCTAAACAAGTTTCCGTCTGTGTGTGCACGTGTTTCCGTTCAGTCTTTTAGTATTCTGACTCTGTTGTCTCTGCACTGTATTCGTGTTCACAGGCTTTGAATCATTCATGACGTAAATCCAAACGAGCTCATTAATGTCACGAGAGCAAACCAACATTTCAAATCAAACACTTCCTGTGTGTCGGTGTGAACGTGGCGGTAAACATTCACCCGGAGACCTTTTGAAGCCTCTTTAGTTCTTCGTGAAGTGAAGCTCTGCAAACTCTCCCACGGGGCTCAGATTCTTCTGCAGTCACGTCACGGACGCCAACACTTCAGAGACGCTGACGTCGGCCTGAAGAGCAAACTGATTATTGTGCAGATTGCCGTGAAACGCCCGCAGCAGACGATGGGAATTGGCAGGGATCCCTCTGAACGGGACATCCCATAATGAGTGAGGTCAGGCTCCGGTGTGAAAGAAGCGATGGTCGTGTGGTGTGACGGCCTAGGAGACATATTCCTTATTTCTTTCAAATAAATATTAAAAATGTTTCATTCTATGATAAAAACACTGAGGCAGCAAACTATCGCTGTAAGCCAAACGCTTCAAGTGTTTTTCCTACTGTCACAGATTTCCTGACACAGTCATCTTCTACAGCACAGGCGTCCAACTCAGCCTCAGGGCCGGAGTCCTGCAGCTGTTAGACGAGTCCTTGATCCATCACAGCTGATTTAACGGCTAAACGAGCTCCTCAACATGTCCTGAAGTGCTCCAGAGGCCTGCTAATGAACTAATCATGTGAATCAGGTGTGTTGGCCCAGGGTGATATTAAAACCTGCAGGACACCGGCCCTCGACACCCCTGTTCTACAGGCACTGAGCACCCACAGAGCACACGTAGCCCCTCAGCAGGCTTCCACAAGCTTCCCAATCAAAAGAAAGCAGGCAGGGTGTTGGAGTCAAGTTGTTAATTGTTGTCATTGTGTTTCTTAAATTTGTAAGTCTTAGTTTAAACTATATGATCAAAGACATTCCTTTGATCCTGACCACCTCCCCCAGCTACTCTGGTGCTGGGGGAGGCTTTCTTAGGCAGATCTGTTTCCTGTGTGGTAAGCTTCCTGCTTTTATGGTCCTTCTGTGATCAGCAGGTCACACACACACACACACACACACACACACACACACACACACACACACACACACACACACACAGCCTTATCTTTTAGAACCATAGGGGGGTTTGTGAGGGGAGGTGCTTGTGTTTACTGTTGTGTAACTGTTTTCAGTAAACAGCTGTGAGGAAGGCTCCTCTCTGAAGAAGTTGGGTTGAGTCGGGTGAGGAGCGTTGAGCTCCAAGAGCCTGTTCCAACCAGCCTTCCCTTGCTAGCAAGTAAAATCGATCGATCGCTGATTGTGTTGTTGTTGAGAATAAGTTTCTAAAGCAGTGGGGCTGTGGAGGCGCAGACCCACCACAGGGGAAGGGAGGGTCTAAAGAGAGCTGGTGTCAGACAGATGAGCTGATCTAAGAAGAGTAAGGAAAAGCATCTGGAGTCTAAGAGTGGAAATGGAGCCGCAAATGACAGGAAGGAAACGACGACTGCGTTCTGTAGAAATCTCTATTTTAATGCAGTCAACAGAAATAAAAGGAAAACAAATTCAGATGTGATTAAAGGAGCATATTTACAAAAAGTCTCAGAGATTAAATCTGTTTTTTTAAACACAAGGAATAATTTTCTGTCATTTGCACATTTCATAAAACATACAAACGTCCAAAGAAACGCGTCTTCATTTTCACTGTGCGCCGGTGACCAGCAGGGGTCATGTGACCTGCCTGAACAAACCCCTGTGAGGCCCGTCCGTGCGACGGAGCTCACAGGTGACGATGTCGCGTCTCTTTCAAATCCTGTTTTCGGCGTCGCTCTTCCTCTCGGTGTAAAGCCCCCCCCCTCCTGCTTCTTCCCTTTTTTCTCGCCTCAGTGGTTCAGGATCATAGGTGGAAGTTTGATGCAGAAACAAAGTGTTTCCCCCCTCGAGGAAAGCGAAAGTTCAGACTCTCCTCTCGAGGCAGCTGGCAGAGACACGCCCTCGGTCTCAGTGTGTCTCAGGCGAGCGTCTGCAGGGTCTGGTAGCCTCTCCTCTTCTGCGCTCGCAGCAGAGGCGTCTGAGTGTCCGCGTCTCGAGACGAAAACGTCCTGCGGGCTCGCCGCAGGTACACGCGAATCCATCCGTAGACCAGACAGTTAAAGAAGCCCTGAGAGGCCGAGGTTAACGCCTGAGGACACAAGACACGCTCGGGTCACTGCACGAAAGACACGTGAAACAACCTGAGAGAGGCGTGTGACTACGACAAAAAGAACCACAACGATGAGCCTGAGATATCCTACGTGATGACTCGCACAGAAAGCAACAAAAGACCAGTGAAGCAGTCGAGACGGCACAAAAAGGAAGCTTAATGAGACATAGTTACACAAAGAGAACATTCAAAGACCACAAAATGAGCCCGACACACAAATTCAACCACAAAATGTTCGACTGCTGTCAAAGGATCCAAATCAAACAAACTGTTCAACAGGAAAAGACGACACGCCACCAAAAACAGGCTGAACGAGCTCAGAGCGTAAACGCCGTCGTGTTTCTCTGGTACCGACTCACCTGCAGGATGTACAGCACCACCCCGGCTTTGCCCTGGCACGCCGCGGGATCCGCCACTCGCAGAAACGCCAGGATCACCGCTGAGGAAACAACACGACAAACAAAGACACGCTGAAACCTCGCTGACTGCGTCTGTCGCCAACAAGAACCAATCAGAGTCCACGCCGAACAAACCTGGACCCCAGCAGAAGACGAAGACCAGCGGGTACAGGACCATCCTCCGGTCCATCACGCTGAACGAGGCCCGCTGCTCGCTGCCCAGGTAACCGTTAGAGGTCACGATGCGCCTGTAAATACAGCGCGCTTTGACCACGAGGACCTGCGGGGGGGGAGAGGGGAGGTCACCTCCACGTGATGTTCGTAGAATAAGACGCGTCTGTGCGACGAGCGTGAACTCACCGTGATGCTGAGGAGGGTGACGAGCACGGTGATGAGGAAGACGGTGATGTGGTAGGTGTGCAGGTACAGGCAGCTTCGGCTCATCGGCTGCTCGTCCGACATCAGGAACAGCGCTCCGGTGTGCATCATCAGACACCTGGTCGGATGTGGAAAAAAGCCCACTGAGCTTCTGCGTGGAAGCAATCGGTGGATTTGCTCGCGGCGTGAACACTTTGTGTTCTGGCCTCACCTGTAGGGTTCGGTAAGGTTGGCCTGACAGTGGCTGATGTTCCCCTCTATGATTACCGGCAGCATCAGCAGCACAGGAAGCAGACTGCAGACACACAGAGCAGGACACACTGTTATCAGTACCACTGTGTGTGTGTTTGCATGCATCCACAGAGTGAGGCTTTGCTGCTCACTCACCATGAAACCAGAGCAACGATTTTACCCGCCGTGCTCACTCGGTTGGAAACCTGCACAAGGATGCAAAATATCACATCAGAATGTATTTATAGAGCACATGTTAAAACAACAGTGTTGACCACAGTGCTTCACAGTAAAAGCATGAGACAGGCGACAACAACAAGCTAGAACAGCCAACTCGTTAGAACCAACAGCCACAGTACAAAGATACGTTTCAGGACGTGATTTAAAAGACTGGATCGACTCGGCGGTACGAACATGAACAGGGAGGTTATTCCAGAGTCTGGGTGCCACGGTTGCAACGGCCCGGTCACCGAGACCTAGGTTGTGCTGGGAGCCTGTGATTGGCCGATCTAAGTGCGCAGAGAGAGAGCTGGGCGCTAAATTATTCAGAATTTTAAAAGCGAACAAAAGAATTTTAAAATCTATGCGATATTTAACAGGGAGCCAATGTAGTTTGGCTAAAATTGGAGTGATGCGTTCGTAGATTCTCGTAGCTGTTAAGAGACGCGCAGCTGCATTTTGAATTAACTGAAGCTGGTAAAGAGAAGAGTGTTGGAGGCCCGAGTAGAGCAGTTACAGTCGTCCAGTCTGGATGTGTGCATAAGCTTTTCAAGGCCCTTTAAAATCATTTTAAAGCCTCATGTTTACTGAGACAAACAAAGCTGTTCATGCTGCACCGAAGTGATCAGGTACCAGATCAAAACTATTTTGAAGCATCAGGACCAAACATGGGGAGGTCTGTGCCCCGTCAGGACACTGGAGCATCTTTTTATCCTCTTAGGTTTCCCCACCATTCTACTTTTACCGAGCCTCTGGGAGCTGTGGGCCGTGCAGAGTTTGACCCTGTCAGGTTTGCCCTTTGTGTTATTCTAAAGCTTTATGAGCTGCAAACAAAACCCTGAAAGCTTTGTTTACTACCTGTTGTGTGTGTTTTGCTGCCCTGGCAGCTGGACAGATGTGTCTGTACCTGTACAGAGTATCCATCCATGCAGCTGCAGTACTTCTCCTTGATTCCTTTGTAGAGGTTCCAAATGTAGTAGAGGGTGTAGAAGAAGGAGGCCATGTAGAAAACCTGAAACAGAGTTTGTGATGAGCCAAATCCTCGCTCACGTTCGCCGCGCTGATTTTCTAAACAGGTCACCTGACACCCCGCCCCCTTTTCAGACTTTAATAGAGCGAGAGCCAAAAGGGGCAGCTGACCCGGGGTTGTTGCTCTGAGTGGGAGATGTGGGTCAGGAATGTTTTTCTGCTTCCAGGCTGTGTTCTGTCCTGGTTCTGCTGCTCCATTTCATCCCAGAATGACCCAGTTCAGGATCTGGACCTGGTCATCTGGGCCAGAATAGCTCACTCGATAGATATTTGGCAACAGAGACGTCAGCTGTGTCCCAAAACGTCGGCCGCATCCTTCGGAGGACCCGGCCTTCGCGGTCTACGTGGGCCGGGTCCTTCGAAGACTGAGAAGGCCGGAAGTGCGAGACGGTGAAATGGGACGGTCTCGCCTTCAGATCAGCGTCAGCGCTGTGTGGGTGGAGTTTAATAAACTCCACGTCTGCTCCTTGCTGTCTAAAATATAACAGGACACTGGAGTAAACTCTCGACCGTCTCACACTTCTGTTTAATCAGTTTTCTGTTTGACGTTTATTCAGCTGTGTGAAAATCCCGGAGGAACCAACCCGATGGATTAATAAAGTTTTATTTAATCTAATAATCTAATAACTTTGATCTCAGCCAAACGATTTACTCCGGAACAAATAAAACACAGAAAAAAGGAAAACAATTACATTTTTAAGTTCTCCGAGTGACTTAAATATCATGTTTAACCTGAGTAGCGACAGAGCGGGGGTCTGAAAACGATGAAGCCGGGAGTCCGCTGCTCTCGCCGGCTGGAGTGACCATTGAACCCCCCGGCTCGCTATCGAGCTGGTGGGTAACAGACGTCTCCGAAAACGTCGGCGCACTTTTGCAAATATGCGATGTCTTGATAAACCGAGCAGATATTTGAAGTTTACACAGCAACTTTCTCGCCTGGAAATATGCTAAAAGTTTATTTTGTGACCCAGAAAGATTAATAAGAGTAATTTTAAAACTTAGTAGCAGCCGCCATTGTTGGCAGCTGAAATTTGGCTGGGCCGCGCTATGAATTCTGGGATATGGTGTGCCACGAAGGACACACCCGACCCATCCTTCAAATTCGGGGAAATGAAGGACGCATTTGAAGGAGTCGACGAATTGGGACAGCCTTCGTCGCCTGGCTGTGACGTGATCGGCCTTCAAACGTGGCCTCCGGAGGATGCAGCCGACGTTTTGGGACACAGCTGTCATTTACCCGCTCGTCCTCAGGTGCTGGATTGGTTGTCATAGAAACAGAGGTAAAACCGCACCCAGTTTTATTTGATGTAAACGGGACTGAACGAGCTGGATGAGTCACTGATGATGAAACATTTAGAGGAGAGAAGCTCAGCAGGTTACGATCCGGACGAGACGCAGCTCAGCTCTGCAGCTCTCCCAGTTTCTCTTTAGTTTTGTTTCCTTGGAGCTGATTGAATTTATTTTTGTTTCTCTTTCAATTTTTCATCACGATTGCTGCCCCGACCTTTTTCCTGCCACTTCCTTTTCCTTTTTTCGGTGATTTGCCCTTTAGCACAAATCCTCTTGGTAAACTTACTCTTGTGTGGTTAAAAAACTCTTTTCTGATAACTATGGATATAATCTGATGACTGCTTTTAGCTGTAAATGTGCTCCACGTGTTAAACATTTGACTTTATTGTGTGAAAGTTCTTGTTTTTTTGGTTCTTGGAACATGCTATTTCAGTTGTGTGTGAGGTCGACTTTGGCTGACTTCTCAGGAAACACTTTGCTTTGAGAATATGGAAATCCCTCGGCAGCTCCACGCTTCACTCTGAAAACTTTCCCCTGAAACAAAGTAAAGAGAACAAAGGCAGCCCGTCTGAAGCGGAGCTTGGTTTTGAACATGTTGGGGTCACGTGATGAAGGTGGAAGTGTTACCAGTGTGGTCTGACCACCGCGCTGGAATCACCTAACCCATCTGGAAAATCGTGTGTGGCGTCGTGTTGTCAGAGCTGCTGCTCCGTCAGATCGGAGTTCGTGCCAGCGATCGGTCTCTGTTTATTTTATTTTAGTAGCTTTATCAATAAAGTTGGCCTGGGGTCCGCACACACACAAACCCTCGGGACCCTCGGGACTTTCAGTTTGATTGTACTCCGTGGGTCACCTTGTCTTACAGTATAACCACAGCAGTCCAGTGTAGTGTTGTTTCACCTGTTCCACGATGTGCAGGTAGTAACAGTGCGTGCTCCGGCTTGTGCAGTCTTTAAAGAACAGGATGGAGCCGATCAGCCAGCACACGGCGAGCAGCAGGTCTGCGACGCTGAGCAGCATCAGAGGCTGCAGCTGCGCGCGCACACACACACACACACACACACACACACACACACACACACACACACACACACACACACACACACACACACACACACACACACACACACAGGGATTACAGCGTGCTGAGAAAGGATTTTAAAAGCTGGACGGAGGACGGAGCGAGGCTAATGTAGATGACCAGCAGGGGGCGACTCCTGGTTGTAGAGGCAAGTCTGATTGGACAGAAGCTTAGGAGAAAACGAGTCTCCTGTTCACCTGAAGACCTTTCTGGTGGGTTTCGCGTCTCACTCAATAAACACGACGGCGGTTTTATGAACCTCATTAGGACTCGAGAAGGGCGGGGCTTCTTTGTGGCTGATCGGGTGTCTTTGTCCTACTTAGAGACTCTTCTGTATAAAACGATGAGTGCACCCAGCGGTTACGTAATGTTTTCATTCTTATCCACATGAAGGTTAGAAAGCAGAACTGAATGTAAACATGTGAATGACAGTACATCTTTACATCTGAGTGTCCTAAAGTGATGCCTCTGCGCCGGGGAAATCTGACCTCGTTGCAGCGTTGAACAATAGGCACAGTGTCAGCGTTCAGCCCCCTCTCATCACGCCTAGTTTCAAATCAGCGGCTCGGGCTGAGGTTTGGAAAAGAGAACTCGATAACACAAAGGGTGATTTCACAGCGGCCACGTCCAGCTTTTATAAGCACTTCCTCTTAATTATTTTAACTTTAAAGTTCAGACCACAGTTTATCTCACACAGTTTGTGCAAAGCGTCAGAGAACAGAGAAGCGGCTGACCTCGGGCTTCCGGCTGAGTCCCCGTAACATCAGGCAGCAGATGATGGAGCCTGAACCCAGAATGCTGCAAACACAAACACACATGATGAGTGGAACCTCACTGGAAGAGCTCGGTGTTTAATAAAGATGGCGTGAAAGAAAAACAGCTGATTGGAACTGCGCCTGCCTCTATTGTCTGAGCGCTGTGACCTCTGACCCCTCAGGTCTTTCCCACTGGTCCCACACTGGGTAAATGAACCAGCAATAAAAGCCTAATGTGCTCTGACGCAGCCCATTACAAACAAGCCTCTGTACAGGAACGTCCAACAGTCCGGCCGAGACGACGACTCGGATTATTAAAAATGCAGGATTTCAGAGTTTTACAGTAAAAAACAGCGTGTAGGTGTTCAGGTTTTAGACAGTAGCTCTGTGGGTCACCTACTCAGTTTGCCTACGTTACATATCAAAAGGTCAAATGTATGTGTCACTAAAATGTAGTTAGAGTATCTTGACTTTCCCAGTCATGTTTCCAGTTTTACTCCTGATAAAAACAGTAATGACGACAGTTACTGCTGCTGAACTTGACTGAAGTCAAATAAGCTCTAAATTACTCATGAATGGCTTTTCTTTACTTTCCAGCTGTGCCTGTGGAGGATGAAGACACTGACCTGAGCACAGCCATGACGAGCTGGATCCAACTGACCACGACGTACACCTGCAGGGAAACAGGCAGGCGGTCAGCAGGCTGACACACACAGACACACACTGAGGTGTCTGCACACGCGCACACAGACACACACACTGCAAACTTCACATTTCTTCACGATGAAGCACAAACATCAAACGCTCTTTTGTTACTTATTCGAGCTCTTAGAGCTGCGTGACTCTTAAAGCGATTGTGCTTTAATCGATGCTGCAGTGAGTGTTCGTCTCTCGGTGAGGTCAGTTAACATCAGCTGCAGATGTGGGAGTGAAAGTGTTAAAAATAGAGACAAACAAACTGTGGGGGAAACACAAAAAACCCCAGAGGAAGTTCAGAAATTCACTCCGAGAGGAGAAAAAGGAAACCGTTGTAGTCTCATTATTACTTCTTTTTAAGATGTCAGTTTAACCGTCTTACACCGATGAGGGTTGAAATTCAGTTTTCAACACACAAAAAGACCAACAAGATAACGGCGAGTGCGCACAACCCTCAAAGTGCCCGCTGACCGCGGCCTCCTCCTACACAGAATAAAACTAAACACGGTCCAAACATCACAAACTGCAGTTCCTCTGACGTCCAGCAGAGGCTGCAGCAGTGAGGTTACCGTGGTAACCTCACTGCTAAGTGTAATTCGCAGATTTATCTGGACGTTAGTGAGCAGCAGTTAGCAGGTGACAGCTTTCAACATTCACGAAAGTCATTTTATCTGACGCTCTCACACTCCGATGGACGCGTCACATAACTCGGGGAATAGACCCTGTGCACGAGAAAATGCTAACTTCCTGTTTTAAGAATCACCCATCTTTTAAATACAGTCTGTGAGAATACATCAAAGTATAAATATGAATAAAATGTTTTAAGTAAATGTTTATATTTACTTTATATAAATATAATACATATAATATATATTTAATTATGATCAAGATCAATAGACATTTTAAAATAAACAAATCCATGATTATGTACAAGAGAATAAATACATATAAATATGACTCATCATTACTTAATGGAACTCTTCATACAGCGACCCTGTTTCTCATCACTGAGTCTGTCTCTAATGAGTTGTGCACCAAATGAAGAGTGAGAGGAACCCAGTGTGTGTTTATGATGACTGCTTTCTCTGCTTCTGCATTAAACCATCAGGTTATTATTGTTCAGCGGTGAGCGCGAGCACTTCAAAGCTTTTATTGGAAGTGAAATTTGTGAATTTATTTCACTTCCTTCAGTGAGAGATGCTCGATTTAGTGCAGCAGCACAAAAGTACGAGCTGATTGTTTTACTGGACTTTTGGCAGATGTTGAACTGACGGAGTCTCCGAGTGCAGACGGAACAAACCGAGACTCACCACAGAAAACAAGCCGAACACATCCTGGACGTGGCTCAGAGTAAATCACACTTGGATGGTCTGTTCACACAGAGTAGCAGCGCGGTGTACTGTCCCTTTAAGGCACAGAACGAGCTGCGGCATCACGCGTCTACATCAATATAATCTAATAATACGAGTATGGAAAACAGCTTATCTTTATTCATGCAGCACCAAATCACGACTGTTGTTGTTTATTGTTATTGTATTGTTGTAGATCCCACAATAACACATAGTTCGAGTTTATTTCCACGTCACACCGTTTATCCAGCCGCATGTAAAGCTGCTGAGCTCGTTAAAGTGCTTGAATGTGCGCAGTGATTCTGAGAGCACAGGAGGTGCTGATCGCGATGAGCTCACCTGCGTCCAGTCCTCGGCTCCGGTGGTGTTTGCTGCTGTGTGGTTGGTCATAATCATCTCGTCTGAAGACATCAGAAACTCTCTGAGCATTTCAGATAATCAAGCTGAAGGTGAGAAGGTCACGTGATCGTGCCTGGTCCTGGAGCGGTCAGCTGAGCCTCCCGTAGGCTGTCGGGACCAGCTTTTATCCTGCGGGATGGCACGGTATCCGCTGACCCCGCCCCCGGGGCTCTGACCACGCCCCCTGCCCGTGAGGGGAATACCCACCTGCCTGACGACGCCGCAGCTTCGCTTTTATTAAATTGAATAAATAATTAAATGAAGACGCAGCAGCTGTGAGTACTTCTACTCCAGTACTTGTGTGATATGCTCAGTATTTTCAGTTACTTATACTTTATGTATTAGCTCAGGACTCCTGAGGGAACTGCTGATCTTTTTCCCTGTCCCGTTTGGATCGTTAGCCATCAGAACTATTCCCTGAAGAAAGATGCCAAGTGGATCATCATGGCCGTGCCATGTTGGTCCATTTGATTGACCTTTATTATAATTATGTATTTATTTTATTCAGGGAGAGTGGTGAGGGGAGATAAGCCTCCATACCTCGGAGAGCCTGAGATGTTCCCAGAGAGGTGGAGTCTAAGACCCAACCTGACATATAGACGAACAGGCGCACGCAGACACAAACATGCATTCCCACCCCCATATACACATAAACAAATCCTCGGCGCTCACCTGACATGGAGACAGACACTCCCCAAACTTTCTCTACATCCCAGGTCCAGGTACTCTCGCCACAAAGGGGCAAACCGTACCTAGACCCAGGAGATGTAACCCTTTTCCCTGAAGTGGAGACAAGCAGACCGCCCCCTTATCTCCATTAGCAGGTAGGCCCCGCATCCCAGACCCCAATCTGACGGCCAGCACCTCCTCCCAGCCCCGACGGTTAACAGAGAACAGGGGTGAGTGAAGACACTGATATGTAGTGTTGCTGCGTGCTGTTCTAAAGTGCATTTAAAACACAGGAGCGCATGGTCAATGCTCCCTCTAAGCTGCGCGCGTGCGCAATTGCGCACTGCTGGCACGTCTCTGCGCACAAAAAAATCCAACCTGAATTGAAACTTAAACTTTAACAATCCTGTTCTGCAGTGTGAGTCAGTGACTGGCTGCTCCCGTATGGGATCAGAACGATGCCACCTTATCCCAAAGTCCAGCCAATGATGCGATTCACATTCGTATATACGCAGCCAATCAACGTCGCTGACAGGCTCTGACAGCGTCCTTATGTGCGACACCGGTGTTTTAGCAAAGCAGCTGATGTGGAGTGAAGCCACGTTAATGACAACGTGTACAACCATTGGAGATGTGAGCAGGACAGACGGAACAACTGACGGACAAAGTGAGGACTTTATACCAGTTTTTAAATTGTGTTGATCGGCCACGTAAAACCAGAGTTATGATAAAATATCTGCAATGTTTGTTTTTCTTCCTGAATACTGTCGTTGTTTATATTTACTGCAGGAAGAAACGGTAAAAACTGCGTTTGATAAGGAAAACGCTACAAAGCCTGTGAACAAAGACAAACCTCCCCCCAGCCTTTAATGCTGTAATTTGATTATTTTAATAAACATGTAACTTGGATGATTCGATGCTGGCGTGACCACAGTGCACGTCTGCTGTCGCTCACAGTGGTCCGAGTGTCCGCTCAGGGAGTTTGTGTGTTCAGACACGTGAAACATTAGAGGGAACGTTGGTCACGGTGCTTCCTGCCGGAGAGCAGCATGGCTCCTCCCCAAACCCTCAGTGTCTATACGTGTTTCAAATTGAGAGGTGGGCACCGGCGCCAGAGGTGGGTTTGAATACACAGACCATCCTCTGGCTGCCGTGTAGCGTGCCCAGCCCCAAGACCCTATATGTAGGTGTTATGTGAGAGCGTGAGTAATGTGGATGTCTAGGTTGCGGAATAAAATTGAGGCACAGGCGTCCAGAAGGGGACAGAGGGGGAGTGCCCCACCCTAGTGACACACCTGCACCCCAAGCCCTGCATGTGTGTGGGTGTGGTGGAGCGGGAAGAGGGAGGCACCTGAGGATGGGGAGGGAAGAAAGGAAGGGGAAGTGGCCCCTCCCCGGGGCCAGCTGCCCCGCTGACCCCAGTAGGCACCCCCGCTCCCTGGAGTCCACCAAGGCCAGGGGGCCCAGGCCCATCCGGAGCCCATCTGGGGCACCCGGCAGCGGCACCGCCCAGCCCCACATAACCCCGGGCAGCCCCACCCGACCCCATTGCAGAGAAAACTGCACCCGACCCATCATCCAATCATCTCTCAGACTACACAAGACAATAAACACCCAGGTTGAGCTCATTCTCCACCTCTCCTACACCTCTCCCCCACCAGCAGTGAGCTCCTGGAGAGAGGAGACCTCCTGCAAAGATGTTGCTTATCATTTTTAATATGTACAAAAATAAAATCAAGACGATGAATTTGAATTAAGAACTCAAAGTCCAAGACGTCAAAAATCTGTTAAATAAGGATACAAAAACAAAGGATATATATCCATTTCTGTTAAATACAACTGATGGAATTTGCAAAGCAAACTAATCTGCGTTGTGTTATTAATAATCTTTAATGTTCGAATAATCTTCACTACCCGGGTCGCCACCGTCACAGACACACTCCGACATGATCGGCTCGATTGTGCCACATGTGCTTCTGTACTGTGAGCTGCCCCCTTTTCAAAGATGTTCAACAATGTCTTCAATAATAATTATAAAAACAAAATTGATCTGGGACACACAGCATCTTCCCCCTGGGCCAGCGCACTTTTGGGCCGATGAGCCGGGCTGCAGGCCCAATTACCAGCCCACAGGGTTGGCCTGGAATATCCAATCAGAGTCCTTAATGACACAGGCCCCTCCCCTAGTTGCTGTTCCAGCTTGTAGAAAAAAATTATTGTGGAAGAAGTTGAAGAAAAGGTGAAGCTAGAAACAATAAAAAGAAATTAAAAGTAGATGCAGCACCGTGTCGAGTTAACCACGTTAGCTGCTGTTAGCTCCTGCACTGTGAACTGTAGTAACAGGCAGTAACCAGGCCTCCACAAGCTGTGGTGACGTGAGGAAGAGACACAGGAAGTGAAATTAACATGGTAAGTAAATAGATGGGGGACATAATTAAGAGAGAACTAAATAAATATGACTTCAGGAAAAACCCAGTGAACTAAAAATATGCAGAACATCTCCAGATGTGTTGACGCGAGCAGCCTGAAGGCCGTGCTGCAGGTGTCTGACACCTGGAGGCGTCAGTGAGGCTCTGTGAGCAGGTGTTTGGCTTCTTCCAAGCTCACAGCAACAGACACGAGCCAGCGCCTGATGAACAGGAGCCGAGTCAGCAGGATCAGCAGAGCTTTTACTCTGGAAGAGCTTCAGTGGTATTTGTTTGTTTGTGTCTCACTGCCATGAATGATCTATGTTCGTGACATCACTAGATGACCAAAACACATCAGGAGTGGAACAGACCACGCCTCGTCCTAGAATCGTTCGGCGGCGCTTTCACGCGTCGGAGCGTTTAAAGAGCTGAGAGCGGCTTCTTCACGCTGAGCTGTCCTGTTTTGGTGCTTTGGAGCAATCCTGGCCTCCTACTGCTTTGCTACAGAATCGTTTAATTCCGGTGCCATCCAGTGGTACCAGGCCTCTTGGCAAATGCCCAATCTGGTGAAGCTCTCTCTGATGGACCCCCACAGTCCAAAACGGCACGCCAAAAAGAAAAAAAAAACAGTGTGCTTACACATTAAACCCACCCCAACCGGTCGCAGCAGATGGCCCCGCCCCTCCCTGAGGCTGGGCGGTTTCTTCCTGTTCAAAGGGAGTTTTTCCTTCCCAGGTGCTTCGTACTGTAGAGTGAAAACTCTGCATCAGCAGAAACAACCACCAACAATCATATGACCCCCTGTGAGCAGCACTTTGGCGACAGTGGGAAGGAAAAACTCCTTTTTAACAGGAAGAAACCTCCAGCAGAACCAGGCTCAGGGAGGGGCGGGGCCATCTGCTGCAGCCGGTTGGGGTGAGCGAAGATGTAGCTAAGAATCAGAGGTGGTGCTCTGCACACCACCGAACAGCCCAGAGACGGCGGTCGTTTACCCCATAAATGCATTTGATATGTAAATAATAAAATGCACGAACAGTTTGTGAAGGTCTCAGTTTAATGTTTCAGATTATAAACTCTCTCCATGCTGGGACACCTCAGATTCCTGTCTGCTTCCCACAGACTGAACATGGAAACATTTAAACACAGGAAATATCTACAACTCGTGGGAAAATCCCTCATGGGGAAGTGAAAGGTTTGTTGGACGTGACGTAGAAACTCTCACAGGTATTCTCACCTGGCGGAGATTTCAGTTTCATTCATGGACATAATGGTAAATGGCCTGTATTTGTATGACGCTTTACTAGTCCGTAAGGACCCCAAAGCGCTTTACACTATACACAATCATCCACCCATCCACACACTGGTGATGGCAGCTACATTGTAGCCACAGCCACCCTGGGGCGCACTGACAGAGGCGAGGCTGCCGGACACTGGCGCCACCGGGCCCTCTGACCACCACCAGTAGGCAACGGGTGAAGCGTCTTGCCCAAGGACACAACGACCGAGTCTGTCCGAGCCGGGGCTTGAACCGGCAACCTTCCGATTACAAGGCGAACTCCCAACTCTTGAGCCACGATCGCCACATAATCCCACTCATTTAAGCTCCCTGTTACACGTTGTTGTATTTAACTTGAGCTGCTGTAACAAGAGAAGATAAATCATACCCAGCAGCCACTTTATTAGCTACACCTTGCCAGTACAGGACTGGACCCTGTTTCTTCTTCCCAGCATCGACGAGGTTCTGGAAGCATTCCTCAGAGACTCTCCGTGTTGACGTGACACCATCACAGACTTACTGCAGAGCTGTGGACCGCATCCATGACATGTGGTGACTGTGGAGGCGTTTGGAGGACGGTGAACTTGTCACGGACGTGCCAAGAAACCATCACGCCCTCCCGACAGAGAGATCCTGGATGTTGTGGCAGATATTCTGTAGCTCATCTGCTTCAGGGTGTGATGTGCTCAGAGGCGCTCTTCTGCATACCTTTGTTATAATAAGTTATATAAGTTTGGTCATTCTCCTCTGATCTGGGGCACCACCCGAGCAGTTTCTTCCAGAGATCTGTACTCTGTAAACTCAGCAGCTGTACCTAATAAAGTGGGCAGTGAGTGTAGATATAAAACTTCATAGAGTTCATAGAGGCGTACTGCCACCTGCTGGTAGAAAAATATCAGTCGTGTGACGGGAATATTTCTGTTGTTGACATAATTCCACAGATCTTTCCTCAGGATGCGATGAAGTGTTGGAGCGTTCAGCACTCGTCTTTTAGTGTTTCCTGGTTGTAGTGGAGGAATCTGTGGTTCTGCAGGAACACGCAGCTGCTCGAGCTCCGGAAACAAACTCAGGTTCAGGTTCAGGTGAGCTCAGAGGCTTTAAAGACGTGGTGACTTTAAAAGTGTACAAACTGGTCCAGGGACAGTTTTTTAGTTCAGACTCTACAACAGCACGAAGGCCTCTGTGTAGCTGACCTTTGACCTTCGTGTATCAGCTGTTTTACCTCTATAGAAATGAAATCAGAACCAGGGCTGCTGATGTGTAGCACCAAATATTCAACGAGCACTAAAAGTTTGAAAAACCCTTCGTGACCACGCCTCTCGTTTGAAACACGTGACCTCCAAATGAGAAGCTGTCGGCAAAGTTCAGGGGTCACATCCGGACACGCGTCTGTGGTTCAGGCACCAAAAGCACTTTGGTTAAAGGGTCAGTGTGGTCCAATCAGCCGGCCGGATCGTGGACCGGTGGCTCGTTTGGAGGCAGAGATTCGTTCTGTTACTTGGGATGCTGTTAGCCTAGCTTAGCATACAGGCTGAAGGCTCATGCTTCTTCCTGTTTCTTCACTGCGTCCACGACAGGAATGTAATGACAGCTGCAACAGGAAGTGAGCTGAGGCGGGGCTAACAGCATCTCAGAACCTTTCCTTTAACACAGATTTAACTGAGCGCGTCCTCTGAAGTCCTTCTAATATCTGAGGCTGAACTCACACTGGTTTCACTGGTTACTCGCTGACTTTTGTCCACACTGGTTTTCCCAGCACGGGCCTCCCTCTCTCACCGCTTTCAGAGACTCTCATTGGTCGAGGAGGTCCCGGCCTCCCTCAGCCCGGCTGGCTGCAGCTCGTGCTTCTTCATGTGCTTCCTGAAGACTCGGGCTCCGCTCAGGTTCTTCTGGCAGATGTCGCAGAAGTACGGCCGAGCCTCCGAGTGCACGTCCACGTGGTAGGTGAGCTCGAGGGCGCGGCTGAAGCTCTTGCTGCACAGCGGGCACTGGTAGCGGACGCCCGAGTGCGTCAGCTGGTGCTCTTTGAGCGAGCTGCGCTGCTTGAAGGTCTTGGGACAGATGGGGCACTGATACGGCCGGGCGTCGGTGTGCAGACGCTGGTGCCGGCGCAGCGCGCTGGAGAAGGTGAAGCTCTTGCTGCAGATGCTGCAGGTGTAGGGTCTCTCTCCCGTGTGGATCCTCTGGTGCTCTGTCATGTGCACGTGCTGGATGAAGCTCTTCCTGCAGGTGGGGCACTGAAAGGGACGCTCGCCCGAGTGGATCCGCAGGTGCTTCTGCAGCGCCGACGCTTTGAAACAGTCGCGCCCGCAGACGGGGCAGCAGTGCCGTGATTTCCCATCAGCCCCACTGTCGGCCTGTGGATTCAAGGGTCCGCGAGGACTTGTGGGCCCATCGCAATCTAAGGATCCATCAGGGTGTAAAGGTACATCAGGAACTGTGGGCCCGTCAGGGTCTGTGGATCCGTCAGGGTCTGTGGGCCCGTCAGGGTCTGTGGGCCCGTCAGGGTCTGTCAGAGACATCAGAGAGAACTCAGAGGAGAGTGCCTGCAGGCTTTATGAGGGCAGTCAGCGTTTCAGGGTCAAACATGCAGCCATCCAATCATCATTTAGAAAAAAACCAAACTGCCGCTGCCCTCACAGAGCCAGTCGGGAACAATCAATAACTAATTAGTTAAAGATGAAGACTCACTGCCGCGCGCTGGCCTCCAGTCCTCTTCCTCACCATCAGAGTTTATCAGCCCGCTCACGTCTGGCTCTTTATGCTCCTCGCTGTTGCCCCGCCCCTCAGTGGGGCGGGGTTTGTTAACAGAGGGCTCAACTCCGGTGAAAACATCTACGGAAGTCTGTAGAAGTAGACAAAGACAGGAGGAAATCAAACTACAGTTAAATGTTAGCGTGATTATGTCTCCAGATAAATGGAAGTAATTTAAAATCAGTGTGACGTGATGTGAATGGCGAGCACGCGGGTTCACACAGAGGACCGGAGCGTCTGTCGGTGAGGCCTTTCATTTACAGCTGCTGCGTTCTGTGCTGACCTCGTTCTGCACCTCAGACCTGCACACAGGTTCACCTGAGACCAGCTGTTTTCTTACCTGCTCATTCACGCCTTCATCCACCTCCTCCTTCTTCTTCATCCCCAGCTCCACCTTCCCGCCCTCGATCTTCATGTCGAACCAGAACACCTGAAAGATGCACAAAATCTGATCTGAGTGCAGTTTCTATCTCCCGCCTTCAGTCAAACGCACGCTCAGATGAAAGAGGTTTGAAGTCTGGGCGTCACCTTGTCGGCGGGGTCGGCGATGAGCCCGTCCCTGATGTGGGTCCTCATGTGCTGGCGCAGCAGGCAGGGCTTCAGGAAGCTCCGGGGGCAGATGCTGCAGGCGTGCGGCTTGTCGGCCATGTGGGTCTTCCTGTGCACTCGCAGGGTGGCCGCGCTGCTGAGGATCTTCGCGCATACCGGGCAGCGGTGCGGCTTCTCCGAGTCGTGGACCTTGGCGTGCTCCAAGAGAGCCGACATCCCCGGGAAGCTCCTCCCACAGCTGAGGCAGCTGTGGGAGGAGCTTTCCTTCGGAGTATCGGTGCTCCCGTCTGAGGACGAACAGGAAGAGGGAGTGAAGGACGTGCGTAACTCAGCTGTTCATGTCACCTGGTGCCGTATTGTTAAAGCTCGCTTCAGTGTAAACCTGAGCTCCACGGTTCCTTCAGCCTGTTCCCACCCACACAGATTTACCCACTGCCACAGCCCACCCGAGTGACGCTGACCAGTGTGAGAGGAACTTGTTCCACTTTCTAAAACACAACAATAAGCTCAGTCACTTTAAATGTCACATCCTTTTTCTTATTTTGGTCCCTGATGCAGAATTATTCACAATCACCGGACCTGACAACCCTCTGCAAACGTCCTCCACAGCTGTTCAGACCTCACTGCTCTCTCCAAACATCACTCAGTTCATGCCGCACTAAATTCACTCACACAGCTCAGTCTCGATCTCACCACACTGCCTAACGCCCGAGTCCTCGCCAGCTAATCTGCTGTAGGACACGCAGGAGCACGCCAACATCCAACAGCAGCACACCGGCGCCGAGGAAAGGTGTTAGCTGAGATGTGACGGATGTTCAGGGATAACGTTTACACTCTGGAGTCATTCAGGAGAAAAAGCCTCCGTGGATTCTCACAGACTAAAAGGACGGACAGCTAAACTGTGGAGAACATAACGTGTGGCATGAAATGAAAAGCTGCTTTGCCGCAGCGCGAACGGGCCGACCCGTCTGAAACGAGGAGCTGGAGTTTCTCACCGGTCGCCGAGTCTGCGTTCCCGTTCTCCACTTTCATCCCGCTGAGCGATTCACCCGTTTTCTGGAACAGAGCGCAGATCTGAGGTCAGTTTACCTGCATCAGCTGTGAGCAGATTATGAAGCTAACCTGCGGCTCCTACATTTCAAACACGTCCTCCATTGAGGACGTCAAATAATCCTCTTACATTCTGCACTTATTTCCAATTTCTGCATGTTTCTGAAGTCGAGGCTGACTGCTCACCGGCTGGTCTGAAGGCTGTGATTGGTCGTCAGCGGCGGCGGTGCTGCACTCTTCCCTGCCGTGGATCTCCTGATGCTTCCTCAGCACTCTGAGCACAGAGAAGCGCTTCATGCAGACGTCGCACTGGTACGGCCTCTCTCCGGTGTGAGAGCGCATGTGCTCCTTCAGCCGCGACGCTCGGCTGAACTCTCGGCCGCAGACGCCACAGGTGAACTGCTGCGCCCTCTGGTGGAGCTGCCGGTGCTGCAGCAGCTTCTCCACAGACAAGAAGTCCTTCTGACACAGGAAGCAGTGAAGATTCATCTCCCCCTGAGTTTCAGACAGACGGAGAACAACCTGAAGCTTCAACTTTTAGCTCAAACCAACTCACAGCAGCAGCTTTACATCTTTACAAGGAGGAAGACAGAACCAGGCTCGGGAAGAGAAAGCAGAGAATAAACAGGTAATGCTGATAATGTCTGTCTGAGTGCAGACGAGACACCCGATATCTCGCCCTCTGTGGCGACACGTTGTGTCTTAAAATAAAGACCTGAGAATCGAATCGCAGACTCGGGGGTCAGAAGGGCGTCGACTACGATAATGAGTCCGACCTGGAGTTGAAGAGACAAAATGATCCCTGAGAGGAACCAGGAGAGCAGAGGGGACCCTGTCCCAGCGCTCTGCTGTCAGGTTAACACCTGGTGTTCAACATCTGGTTCTCCAGCTGTGGGGGGACACGTTACTGTTCGACTTCACTGGGAATTGTCTGATGTTTCCTCAGAGAACGTCAGTCTTCCTTCTCTCTCCCCAACCAATCACAGCAGATGGCCCCGCCCCTCCCTGAGCCTGATTCTGTCCGAGGTTTCTTCCTGTTAAAAGGGAGTTTTTCCTTCCCACTGTCGCCAAAGTGCTGCTCATAGGGGGTCATATGACTGTTGGGTTTTCTCTGTATGTATTGTTGTAGGGTCTACTGTACAATATAAAGAACCTTTGGAGCTTTAAAACTGAATTGGATCGCTGTGAGCTCCACCTCCAAACAGAACTTCGGACTTGGTGTTTCTCCTGTTATCCGTCCGAGTCCTGAATTCTGCTTGACTGGTCCAAATGAATTCCCGCCTCTTTTCCCAGGATTTCAGTGTGAAGTTGGAGGAGGTCAGGGCAAAGCGTGACACTAAGTGAAACTAAGTGAATTTAAGCTTCAGTTCGTTGAGCTTGAACCTGATTTTATTGCTTATGACAGACAGAAACTGCGAGGAGCGGCGCGTGAGCCAGAAACAGCCAATCACAGCGAGCCTCTCGCCTACTTTAAGTCACGACACAAAAGGAAAATGTGACACTTCTAAGGAAACTGTTCACACAGACCAATCCCTCCTTTCACACTCTTCCAGCAGTCATGTGACCACACCTGTGTAACACTCACCTCTCCGTCGACACCTTCGACTTTGACCACCTGGATCTGCTCGGCGTGCTTCTGCAGGTGTTTCCTCAGCAGACCCGGCCTGTTGAAGCTCTTGCCGCACAGCGAGCAGGGGTGCGGCTGCTGCCCCGTGTGCAGCCTCACGTGATCCCTGAAGGATGACGCCGTGGAGAAAACCTTCTCGCAGACGGAGCAGGAGTACAGGTTCTGTCCCGTGTGGGTTTTCTGGTGGTCGACGAGCCCCGTCCTGGAGGCGAAGCTCTTGGGGCACAGCGAGCAGAGGAACGGCCTTTCTCCAGTGTGAGTGCGCTCGTGCTGGACGAGGTGGCGCCGCTGGACGAATCCTCTCCCGCACACCGAGCAGCAGTGGGGTTTCTCTGCGGCGTGGCCGAGCCGGTGACGCCGCAGGCAGCTGAGCTGGGCGTAGCTGACACCGCAGTCGGGGCAGGAATACGGCTTCTCTCCGGTGTGAACCCGCTGGTGGACCGCCACGTTTATCTTCTTTGTGAAGCGTTTGCTGCACAGCGAGCAGCTGTACGGCTTCTCGCCCGTGTGGGCGGTCATGTGATCGACCAGGCGGGAGGGACGCGAAAACTCCCGGCCGCATACCGAGCACCGGTGGCGGCGCTTTGACCGGTGAGCGCTGTCTGAAGCCGGTTCATCTGGTACAGAGAGACTCTGCACACCTGGATCGAGCCCCGCCCCTGCAGGACACAAACACATAAATGATCATTAAAATCACGTTTTATTTTATTATTTTTATTTATTTATTTTTTGATGTTGGAGTGTTTATTTTTAAAATCTAACCTTTGACTGTTGAATGAAATGTGAAGATAGTAATGGGTGAGGACAGTGATGAGACCACTGGGATTATCTTAGCATGGATACTTTATACTTATAAAGTAATTATATTAGCACATTTTCCCCAGTGTGTAGAAGAGATAAGCAATGCCTAGTGCTGAAGGTTACAGTCCCGCTGTTCTTTCCCCAACATAACCACTCAGACTGGCCATAATCATTCTCATTTCATATGGCGCAGTCCCAGGCAGTGCCATGTAATTGTACTCGCAAAGAGCCGTGTAATATTATGCACACCCTAGAAAGAATGTATCAGAAGAATATTACACATGCTTTTAAAATGTCCTTTTACAGTAATGACACTGACATTGCTGTGGCAGTTGAAGGGCACACAGTGGGGTTGCATAATCTGCAAACTGGGAGGAATAAAAAAATGTATAAAGATATATTTTAAAGTTTTGTGGGATCAACTTAGTATTTCAAATCCCCCTTAAATGAACATAGACTAGTCAGGTGGACACAATGTCTTGCATATTTTTCTATTTGCTATAGAAAAGTAGTAGCTCAATTTTGTTTCCTATTTTCTTTTTTTTCTTTTTTTTTTGCCTGTCCCGTTTGGCTCTTTTGCATCAGAATTGTTGTCTAAAGGCAAAGAAAGATGCCCAACGGATTTACTTTACCAAACTGACCATCCCAGCCTTGCCGTAATGGTCCATTTGATTCACCTTTTATTGTTTATTTTATTTTCACTTACTGAATACGGGACAGACTTGACTGGGGGAAAGAAGGGGAGAAAGAGAAATCACGTTTTAAAGGATTTCAACTTTCAATATGAATCACGTGAAAACCAATCAGAAGAGCAGCGGTAGAGGAGGACGCTGGGCAGACGCTCCTCCTGCAGCCTGTTGCTGATACCTGCAGAGCTGTTGGATCCAGCCTTGGCCTGATATCAGCGCTCCCCCCGTAACTCCGCTCTGACACTAAAATAACCCAACGAGGGTCCCTAACCTTGAGCAGGGAGCTGCTGACAGTCCTCTCCTGTTTCCTCAGGCTCCTCCTTCACTCCATTCATCTCCTCATGCTCTCCTCCTCCTCAGTGTTGATGCGTCTCCTTCAGGCTTCTGAAATAATAATAATTGCATTTATATAGCGCTTTTCGAGACCCTCAAAGCGCTTTACAATTCCACTGTTCATTCACTCTCACATTCACACACTGGTGGAGGCAGCTACAGCTGCAGCCACAGCTGCCCTGGGGCAGACTGACAGAGGCTGCCATATCGCACCTACCGCCTACTGGCCAACACCAGTAGGCGGTAGGTGAAGAGTCTTGCCCAAGGACACAAGGACCAGGACAGAGAGAGCTGGGGATTGAACCAGCGACCTTCCGGTCCCTGAACCACATTCGCTCCGACCAATAAACAATTGTTCACAAGCTTCCTGCTCACAATGAAAGCACCACAGAGTGTTAGTGTGCAGACGTACCTGAAGCCTGGTTGGTTTCCTCTGAGATGAGCCGCATGAAGCCGCCGTCGCCCGGCTGGAGTGAATCCTCACACTGAGACAGAAGCAAACATTAATCAACCTTAAACGTTCGTCAGCGTCTGCGACACCACTCTGTCCTGATGACACACCGATGAGCCAGCGTGGCTCACCATCATCAGGAGTCTTCTCTCATTCCTCTGTCCTCGTGACCTGAAAAGAAGCCTCGGCGCTCCACGCTGACGGATGTTTCACTGATCGGTCGCTTTGAATCAGCTAGATCGATACACCGCAGCCCCGCCTCCTCTCCATTTGCACACAGCATCACTCAGCTTAACTTCATCATCCTCCGGACCTCTCCACGTATCACTGGACGCCTCCTCCCCACAGACCGCTACCCTACTGGGGGCCACTCCTCCAACAGAAGGGAAACAAGGAGAATTTAACCTTTATCTGTTCAAATCATGGTCAGTATGTGCGAGGTGGTCAGGAGGTCCAAAAGTGAGTCTGCAGCCATCTGTGAGACATGGTGGAGGCTCTGTCCTGGTTTCAGCTGCATGTCAGCCAGCGTTGGAGAGCTTTGATCAAACTGATCAAGTATGATCATCAGAGTTTGATCCACCATGCAGGAACATCTAGAAACATCTGATTGGCAGCACCTGCCAACGCAGTGAAAGCACATCTGGATAGAAACACATGCAGTGGATCGCCACAGGCAGTTTTAGACTCAGATCAATTGTGGGATTAAGTACTGAACAGTCGTGAGCAACGTGATGCTGCCGCACAGTCGACGGCAAAACGACACGGGAAGCTGAGCTCGACTCTGCGGGTACCGCATGCTGCGCTCTGTTGGTCACAGGGAGCTGAGATAAAGAAACACATCGGTGCGTTTGTAAGAACACTGTTATTATAACGTTACAGGACACTGTGCCAGCGCTACAGGACGAAAGAGACTGAACAGAAAATGTGAATGTACCTTTAAGCTTCATGCTATTAAAAAGTCACTTTATAACAAAATAAATACAAACCAACAAAAATATCTTTCATACAAAAAGTAAACTTTGTTCAAATGTGTATTGTCCACATGAACAGTATGTTTGAAATCCATTTGTACGTTTTATTTTTAAATGTTCAATTAATTTTGTTTGTGCTCCAAATAAATTAGAAATTGCCCTCTTCTCTTGTTCTGTGCCCCACCTGAGCCCCAGGTGTGGGACCGTCACTGTGGAACACCATAAGTCATGGATGGGCCTCCCCAGAGCCCGGACCCCTGAAGCAGTGTGGGATCATCCTGACAGGGAACAGAACAACCGGCAGAAACATCCAAAGCAGCAGGCTGGAGAGCTGCTGGAGGAAGCTGCCCGAGTGGTTCAGTGTTTGCACATATTTCACATTTTCATCACAGAACATAAAGAAATGAGAGGTGGCTCAAGACTTTTGCACAGCGCTGTGTGTCTTTGTCTGCTCTCACTGTCTGTTTCTTCTTCCTTTACCGCACGGTGAGCATTAAAGTGTGTGTTCGGAGCTTCCTGATCACACAGACAGCAGCTCGGAGCTCACGCTGATGGTTTTTGGTGCTTTAACTCGGAGCATCAAACGGACAGCCAGCTAGCCCATCAGCTAGCCTAGGAGCTAGCCCGCTATGTTAACGTAAAGCGTTCAGAGAGAAGCCCGGAGCTTCAAACACACTCGTCCGTACAGAATGGGCAAAGAAACGCCCGAAAAAGGATCTAAACCCGACGGTGTTACAGGAGCATCCCTGACAGCAGAGCGGCTGATGCTTAGCTGTGAGTGCGGCTAGCGCATGCTAACGCTAATTAGCTGTGATGGAGGCGGAGCGCCGGTTTAAAGGCTTCACAGCCGCCTTTGGCGAGCTAACCTGCAGGTGTACGGATGGAGCTCTCACCTGTCTGTCAGCAGCACTCACACCGACTCCAGGAGAACTGAAAACCGGAGAATGTTTTTTAAAAAATGAAGAGCCAGACAGCAGGTGAGTCCCAACTGAACCCAACAGTGCTGCCGCCGCTGGCCGGAAGGTGAACTACAACAACACTGCAGCGAGAGGCGGGCGTCCGCGTGCGCTCACGCACACTTGAGGAGCCAGATGTTTCCATCTACGTCATCATACTTCACCTCAGCCTCACCAACATCTGCAGCAGCTTCACAGTCACCTGTGAACTCTGCGGGTGAGACTGCAACAACCTGGAGGTTACTCACCTGGAACTCATGGACAGGTTATCACACAGGTCAAGCCAAGGCCTTTATTTTATTCCTCCCACATGAAGGCAAACTGAATATTTGAGCTTATTCATCTCTTCATCAAATATGCAACACGGCGGCGAGGCTGCCTCTGTGAAAGGCGGCGCTGCCTGTTTTTTAGGGACTTCCCTCTGAAATGTGACCTCGACACGTCCTGTAAACAAACACCAACTCAAACTGAAGTGACGACAACAACAACAGTGTGGGGTTTTTTTTAGGATGAACAGGAAGTGTCTTTAATTCTGGACACTGACAGCAGATCATCACAAACATGGAGCTGAGTGAAGCTCAGGACCGTCGCCGCCGCTGGCAGGAGGTCACCACACACACACCTTGCACCCCTCCCCCCACAGTCAGTCTACTGCTTCTTCTTCACCACGTGAGCGCAGTCATATTTGCCCCGCACCACGGTGAGTTTGACCCCGGGCAAGTCCTGTGTCCGACCCCCCTGCACAAGCACCACGTTGTGCTCCTGCAGGTTGTGCCCCTCCCCGGGAATGAACACCACCGCCTCCTTCCCGTTGGACAGCCGCACGCGGGCGCACTTCCTGTTGGCGGAGTTGGGCTTCTTGGGCTTTCGGATCATCGTCTTCAGGATGACCGCCTTCAGCTGGGGGCGGCCAAACGTGGCTCCAACGGCTTTGGGAGGGACTTTGGGCTTCCCTTGGCGATGCATCTGGTTGAGCGTGGCCATGGTCCTGGACAGGAGGGGGGCGGTCCATGCAGAGGCGTGCTGGGACGCTGCAGAGGGAGGGGTTTATGGTTAAACACTGAAATAAAGTCGGCGCTTGTTCACCTGATGTCTGACACACACCTTGAATCAGCGACGTCAGTGCCGGTCTCAGACTCCACAGAGACGCCATTCCTGAAACATCAGACGAGAACATCTGTCAGGAGACCGTCAACCATCAGCTGACACGCCCACATCAAACACTATTATACTATTATACTATACTGAAACATTATTTCAGGTTGGTATTTTGGGCTGGGTCACCTGACCCCTCAGCGGGTTGCATCTTTTAACGTCAGCTCCGCCCAAACTTTTCATCAGCACTTTAAAATCAAACGTTTGCGACGCGTTTGGGACGACTCGTCACAGGACTCTGGCATTTATTCAGGAAACAGAGCGGTCCTCGTCTTTGTCCGTCAGACGAGCGTCGGCGCAAAGCTCGGCTTGTGTCTCGTGTTATAAATCAAACAGCTCACTGACAGCTGGACTCGCTCATCGGCTGTGAAACTTTACTTCCTCCCTGCGAGGTCAGTTTGGCTGTTATTACACGTCAGCACCTGTAACAGTACAAAAACATAAAACTGCAGCTCTGCAGCTGTTAGACTGCACGTGAAACACGTTGTGTATAAAGGCTCATTTGCATCATGGAGCCCTGCTCTCTAGAACTGACTGTGTGTGAAGCTGGATTTAAGAAATAGTGCTTTATAAAGTTTTTAACAGCATGTTTACAGCCATCTCGTTTCAGTACAGGTGGTGTTGGTTGGTCACAGCTACAACAGTTTCTCTAACTGACCTCAGGTCAGCAGGAAGTGTGTGCCAAGAACAG
>NC_140628.1:39543624-39606124 GCF_057382275.1 Copadichromis virginalis | reverse complement strand
CAGCTATGTTAGCATAACATAAACAGTGAAGCTGGAGGACGAACACTAACACTTTTCCACTTATAAAAGTTAACGTGAAGGTTCCTGATGGTTAGAGACAAATGCAATCGCATGGCAGGATGCTGTAAACGGACCAAACTTCAGTCAGGAGAACAACTGAGATAATCCATCCACAATACGAGGTTAGTCATTAATATACTGCAACAACATGGGAATAGAGCAGCTGCCAGAGAATTCAACATTAATGAATCAATGGTACAGGAGTGGAGGAAGCAAGAAGAATGAGTTTAATAAAGTTTGATTTATCTGACTGCTTTTTTTCGCTTAATGTGCCTTATAATCCCGTGCACCTTATGGTGCGAAAAATACGTACTGCACACTGCAGTTTAATGTTGCAAAGCACCTCTTTTTAACTTCAGTGGATATTATACATGGTTATGCTCAGGATATGTCAGCCCATTTCTACTGGAAATGCCGTTTGGTTAAACTTTCAGCAAGGAATTTGCATTTGCACTGTTACATTTTTATAAAGCTTTAATGTACATAAAAACCAGCTTCTTGTTTAAGTGAAAATAAATGGAAGGTTGTCTTTTTGCGCTAGTAATGTTGTGGAGTTGTATTTTGTCTCGCATCAATTATATCGTCGGTTATATCGTTATCGCAAATTTTCAAATATATATCGTGATAAATATTTTTGGCCATATCGCCCTGCTCTACTTCCAACACTTCTGGGCTGTTTGCAGCCATAACATGATCACAGAGCAGGAGTGCGATGTGGTGCTTACCATTCTGTTCAACTATTCTAATTTCAGGGTCTGAAAACAGCTTCCTTCTCCTTCCCCGGAGGCGGAGCCAACTACAGTGGCCAAGGGGTCAATCGAGTGCTACTGGAGGAGTCCGGCCACCCCGACGACGATGAGACCGAGTGGCGTCAGAAGATCGACACGGTGATGAGCTGGTTCTCCGAGGAGGACTTCCACCTGGTGACGCTGTACTACGGCGAGCCAGACAACGTGGGCCACGCCAAAGGGCCGGACACGCCGGACCGGAAAGAGATCATCCGTCAGATCGACCGCACCATCGGCTACTTGAAGGACGCTATCGATCGCCACAACCTGACCGACGGGCTGAATGTCATCATCACCTCTGACCACGGCATGACCACAGTAAAGAAGAAGCCGCAGGTAGACGAGGTCATCCTCAACAAATACCTGAATTTATTCGAGGTCGCTAAATTTGAAATTCTCGACTACGGTGGGTTTGGCATCCTGACGCCACATCCGGGGAAGGAGCAGGAAGTTTTTGACGCCCTCTCCAACGTGCCCAATATCACGGTGTACAAGAAAAACGAGATTCCAGAAAGCTTCCATCTCGCCAAAAGTGAGCGTCTGCCTCCCATCGTGATCATCGCAGATCTGGGATTCAACCTGAACTCTGTAAGTACCCCAACGTTTTACCTCCAAGAACCAAGAGCAAAATTCAACAAATCTAGAGAACGTATATCGACTTCATATCGTTTCACACCAGAGATTCATCGTCTACGTGAATAAAGGTGACCACGGCTTCCATAACACTGAGATGGACATGAAGACCATCTTCAGGGCCTTCGGCCCGAGCTTCAAGAGGAGCTACCTGTCCGAGCCGTTCGACAGCATCCACATCTACCCTCTGATGTGCAAACTGCTGCAGATCCAACCAGCGCCGCACAACGGGTCCCTGAGCGTGACCGAGGACATGCTGCTCTCCACCACCACGGCCAAGCCTTCGCTCACAACGCCGCAAGGCTCTTTTACCACAGGTGCGTTGCCCTCGTCTGACGCTCTTCTAGAGTAGCGGTCTGTTATCCAAGGTTCAGGTAGACTCGTCTTTTAAGTCTGGCTTGAGTTCAGGGTCAGTTCACGTTCTCGCAGATCAACTCGCCACCTCACAACTTTTGAAGATGAAATAAATCATTTCATCTATAAAAAGGTAGAATTCTGTACATTGCTTACAGACCTGTCGTAAGTCCGTATCATTTGGTGCCATTGGTCGTCAGGCATTCACATTAAAAACTCTGGCTCCGCCCACTGCTCATCACCACTGATACAAGATGCTGAACCTACAGCCAGCTTTTGAAGGCGTCTCCAGTCCAATCAAAGAATTATTTCATATCATAAGTGAGAGTTTAATAAGACCAGGTAAAAACTAGCCTAGCTTAGCTTTCAGCTCTGAGTGCAGATCATGTGACGTGCACGTTAACCACGACGCTCCTTTCCTTTCCAGCTGGATCGCAGGGAGCTCGGCTGTCCGTGGCTCTGCTGCTGCCCATGCTGCTGTCCATGTTCGCCGTGCTGTAACTGGTCCAGGATCAGTTTGACCTACAGCTGGAGTCAGCGGTTTCCTCATTTACTTTCACTCTGAATGTTGTAACGTTTGCTTCTCCAATAAACATGAACAACGTGAACATTTTTAAAGGCTTATTTTCTGTTTCCTTTTTAACATGCGTTTCACCTGATGTTCCTCTCGGAGGCGTTTCCGTTCGGTCAGACTGAACGCTGGTTGGACATTTTATCAGGTTGTGTCTGATACTGTGAGGACTGCGGGAGCCTCTGGTGGATGTGGAAGGAAATGCAGCTTTTGCATCAAATCTCTTTATTGTCAAATTGTTGAAATAAATCCATCAGAGATCAGCAGCGACTCCTGAAATGATGGAGACGACTAGAGAGGTCACGTGACTCGCTGTGATCGTCGCCACCAAACTGATTTATTAAACTTTACAAAGAAACTACGACAACAGCAGCTGTGACGTCATTCATTTTTCTGCTGTAGGCAACCAGGTGCTGTACAGAGACCGCGCACGCACACACGCGCACGCACACACGCACGCACGCACACACGCACGCACGCACGCACACACACGCACACGCACGCACGCACGCACGCACACACACGCACACACACGCGCACACACACACGCACACACACACGCACGCACACACACGCACACACACGCACACACACACCCTAAATCAGCATGATGGGTTAAATTAAAACGTGTCGGCGCTTCGCCCGTTTCACGAACACTGAAACAAAAGTTCAAACCATGAAATTAAAATTTCTGACGACATCCGTCCGGAGACTCAGGCGGCTGTTTTTTTTCCTCCTTTCTTTTTCAGTTTGACGCTTCGGCAGCCAATCACAGGCCGCCCGAGTTAAAAACACAAAAACGGCAGCAGAAGAAACCTGAGGAAGCCGTTTCCAGAAGTGGAGTCTCATGTTTCACCTTAAAACGATGAGAAAATAAAACGTTCGCCTCGTCCGAGACAACGCAGAGTCAGAAGTACGGCACGCTCAGGTGAAGCCCGATTGGTCCCCCCGCGACCTTTCGCCTCCCTCAGAGCACGCGGAGGAGCTGCAGCGCCCCCGCCTCACCCTCCTGCCCCGGGCGGTGGATCATAGCGACGTCTCGGCGTTCACGACTCTTTGCCCGTCCTCGTTCTCCACGTTTATCCGGACGCTCGGCAGCTTGTCGTGGCTGAAAGAGAACAGAAACTTTACTGGCACCAGAGTCAGACACGTCTTACAGACACGTTAAATTACTTCCACTTCCTGTAGTTTGGGGCTGTTCTGAGATCTGATTGTGCTCACAGCACAGGTGTGGCAGCAGCAGGTGGAGTGACGTCTCTGAGGTTTGGTTTGTGGCTCTGGGAGGAAGCTCGTCTCCGCTGTTCTGACCGAGCTGTCAGCGACTCGTTTTCATGTGTTTGAAGTTTATAATGAAAACTAAAAATAATCTGACATAAAGACCCTGAACGTGAAAATTAACAAAAAGTGGAAAACAGAAATCTTTGTCTACGTGGAAAAAAAAATCATCTTCATGGAAACAGAGAGCAGGGACATGAATGAGCCGTGTTTATCGTGTCTAAAACATCCAGCCTGAAAACATCACAATTGCATTTTTTTTCTTACTCCACATCGTCCAGCCCTCCACAGCACAGACACGCCTGCCAGCGCTCACTTTTAATGGTTACAGGACTGCTGTTTATGTCTGACGTCATCAGTCGTGTCCGGGTCCAGAGTCAAACGAACACCGAGCTAAAAACTGTCTAAATTCTTTCATCTTTACTAAAATGATCAGCGTTGCTGCTTTACCAGGTGTAACAATTACATTTAACATCCATGAAAACAGGATTTATTAAATTTAAAGGAGTTACAAGTTAACAGGAAGTTAGGTCGCTAGCTTCCACCTAAACATGATATAGCATGCTCTGACTGAGAGATTTCTGAAACAATCCAAACGTACAGCTCTGCTATCACTTCCAGCATAAATGAAGACAGAAAGCTAAACAGCAGTGACGTTTGTAGGGTTACTGAAGTTGGGCTAGCTGGTATATAACGATATGCTACGTGATTGCTAGCGACACAGCTATGTTAGCATAAACACAGTGAAGCTGGAGGATGAACGTTAACTTTTTTCCACTTGATAAAAGTTAACGTGAAGGTTCCTCATGGTTAGAGACAAATGCAATCGCATGGCAGGATGCTGTAAACGGACCAAACTTCAGTCCAGAGAACAACTGAGATAATCCATCCACAATACGAGGCTAGTCATTAATGTACTGCTGCTGGGCTGGAGTTACATCGTGAGGTTTAAACACTGAGCTTTAAAACGATTAGCGGTAATGAACCGAGAGAGGCCGACACTGATCACTGTTTTTAGGGGCTTGTTGAGATTAAATACATACAAAATATTCGAACATGTTAAAAACACAACAGCCTTATTAAACGCAGAAGCAGGGTTCATACGTCATCACTTAAGGACATAAACACAGTGCAGAGAGAGCCAATCACAGAGCATCGCAGGTGATGTCGCTGGTGGTGAGGCAGGCGTACCTGAAGGTGCGCCTCAGAGCTTTGCTGCTGTCGGAGTTTTTGGAAACAGACTTCCAGATGCCGCTTTTGGCCATTTCATCAGAGATGTTCACCTCTGACGGGTCGCTGCTGAGTCAAACACACACACGTTAGCCTCTGCTGCAGAGTGCGCGCAGCCGTCAGCGTGCCTGAGTTCAGACCCACCGCTTTTTCAGGTTTTTGATGGGGAAATTGAGGACTTCTCCTCTGTCGTACGGCAGCTCCTCCTCCACCTCCTCCAGCATCCGCCGAGTGTCCTGGACACACACACACACACACGGTTGAGCCAATGAGGACACAGAAGCAGGGTCACGTGCACACACCAGCGCCCTTCACCTCCTTCTCCTTCTTCTTGTCGTCCTCCTTCTTCTTCTTGCTCTCAGGGATCAGGTCGTCCAGCCAGCTCAGCTCTCTCTTGGTGAAGCAGAAATCCAGAAGCTTCCGGATGAAAACCAGAGCGAGAACCTGCAGAACGCAGCAGGAGGTGAGTCCCCGCGTTACCAAGGAAACAAGGAGATGCAGTGTCTCTCAGTGCGTCTCACCATCATGGGGAAAATGACGGCGGCGGGCGAGGCTTTGATGGCCCACAGCGCGATGAGGCAGGACAGCTGCACCACGGTGAAGACGTGCACCTTCCACAGCGGCACGTAGCGCAGGTAGATCAGGTCGGGCTGGTGTTTGGCCGGCATGCCGAACAGTTTGATGCGGTCAAAGAGCTGTGGGACAGACAGACGCACGAGAGGTCAGACCAGCTTTAACGCCGCCATCGGCCGGACGGACGCTCGGACGCAGAGACGTACCTGGATGCCTTTGAGCGAGGACACGCCCATGTAGAGGAACACGCCGTACAGGACGGGCATCGGGATGAACTGTAAAAGCAAAGAAGCGATCTGTGAAGGGAGCGAGGGAGCGAGGCGTGAACGCAGCACGCACCGTCTGACGACTCACCTTCAGGACGGAGGTCATGAACACGGAGCAGCCCATCAGGAAGAAGATCATGAAGCCGGTCACGCGCTGCTCTCTGATGCCGAGGAACTTGGGCTGCTCGCCGGGCGCCGCGCACTCCGACTCCAGCTTCAGGCTGTTGACGTGGGAGATTGAGAGCACCGTCGCCGCCACGAACCACGGCAGGCCCATGATGGAGCACACGCCCAGCATCACCGCCACCACCAGCAGGTCCAGATGATAGCCACACCCTTTCTGCAGCCCGCACACACACAAACACACACAGTGAGGTAAAGGTCGTCACCCCGCGGGGACGACGGCACGCGGCTTCACGTCAGTTCTGACCTTCAGCTTGTTTTCCTTCCTGTTGATGATGACGGCGGTGATCTGCTGGTCCATGAAGATGAGGATGGTGCAGAGCAGCGCGGGGACGGCGGCGGCCAGCAGCGTCCACCACGGGTTCGGGCCCAGCGGGGAAATCAGCCACCCCCGATTTTCAGACGTGGGCTGAAAGCAGCGCGAGACCGTTTCTACGGTAACCTCTGAGTGAGCATCGTGTCAGCAGGTGTGAGCCGACGGCGCCCACACGCTTGATGATTTTACACTTTTTGTAACATTAAATATGTTACATGTTACCACTTAATGTTTTCAAAAGATCCGAACTGTGAAAGATGAAGAACGAATCCAAAGTTGAGACCTAAATGAGAACCGAACCCAGTGAACGACCTCTGACCTGTTATCACAGCGAGCTGCCGAGGGCCCTCGCTCAGTCTAAACCTCCCCCCAACATCCATCACTGAAGCTGGATTACATTATTACTGGAATAAAGGGCAAATGGCGCCCCCGCAGGCCGTTTGGACCTGCGCATGCTGAGAGGCGAGCGTTACCTTGAAGCGGTCGGGCACGTTGAGTTTGGGTGAAGGAACTCCCACCAGATAATCCACCAGCACCATGATCATGATGGTGAGGAAGACGGCGAAGTCGCTGATGGTCGATCGAACCTGCGGGCGGGAAACAGCATCGATATTTTCTTATCGAACGGTAAAGCGCGACGTCTCAGACCTCCAGCGCTGCACAAATATTAAACCGAGTGGTGATGTTTTCCTGTGGATCCAATAAATCCTTTATCTTCATCACACGTGAGAAACATTAAAGAGGACCGAGTCTGCGAGCACTCCATCGGCTCCTCTCTCAGGGTGTCACTGACCTTGGTGGGGAAGTAGCTCTTAGTCTTGAACTGCTTGAGGAAGGAGGAGAGGAAGAAGGTGGTGAAGAAGAGGATGATGGACCAGAAGAGGACGTCGGGGACGTAGGGACTGCTGTGGCTGCACGCCGGGCCGACCAGCTCCCCCATGAGTGCCTTGCACGTCTGTGGGGAGAGGGAAGCGTCAGCCGCAGTTCCTCTGATGACCAGCAGAGGCTGCTGCTCGTTTGTTCTGACTGAAAGGCGCCGCTGACGGCAGCGTCAGACAGCAAACAAAGTTTATTTCTTACCTTTGAGCTCAGCTGATCCCAGGTGATGTTTTCTGGGGTCACGTTCTCTTTGCTCCACACACCCAGGACTTCGGCCGAGGCGTTGGCGGGTGGAGCACACTGACATCTGAAACAGAGCAGCAGCGCTCACGTCAACTCGGAGCTAAATGACCACTTCACCCTCTTAGCTCCAACCGTGGGAGCACCGGCCCGGGATTCTGGCCCCGAGCAGATTCCAGCTGAAACGACCACGGTGACGTCGGACAGTCGCCTCACCTGTAGAAGGTCAGGTTGTCCAGCTGGTTGTGCATGTTGATGGGGTAGAGCTCCCCGAGGCGGACCAGCTTCTCCAGCGCCTCGTAGATGAAGATGATGCAGATGAGCGCGGCGAAGGCCTCCTCTGTGAAGCGGGTGATGTAGCAGACCAGAGAGCTGGCGTCCGTGGCGACCAGCAGCAGGCACAGGAAGGCGGTCCAGAGTCCGATGCTGGTCCTCAGGTGCAGGTAGGACAGATGGTACTGACTGAGGATGGGAAGGAAAGGAGGTCAAAGGTCAGCCGAGGGCACTTCTGTAGGCTCGCTCTCTCTAACCCAGCAGACATCCCTGCAATAACTGATGTCACACCTCCTGAGCGCCGCTTTGTTTGAAGCTCTCCTGACCTCTACGTGACCCCGACAAACGCCCTATAGCATCGACACGTGATCCCAAACCCTACAGCGGCTCCGCGACACGTCACTTCCTCCTGAAGCCATAGAGACTTCTAAAGACGGCAGAGACATCGTTGCTTTGTTTATCCTCCGGATCAGCTTTTTCAATCTCGCCACGAAGCAGGAAGGTTTCAGACTGAAACACTGAGGTGAAGCTCGATTAACAGACGGTTTGTGACTGCTGCAGTTTAAACAGCTTCTCTGCTCTCCGTGACAAACATGGATGATGTAATCCAGATGAAAATGGAGCAGGTTAAAAAAAACGAGGCTTTTATGCAACTGTTACAAAACATCTTTGTGCATCACAAAAAGCTTTTTTTAATCCACCAAAAAATTATACAACAACATGAAACAGCTGAGAGCACCGAAGCACAACGTTCCCACAGCTGCTCCAAAAATCCCTCAGATCACGTTAATCTGTGACGCTGAGATTAAGCGAGTGACCCGCTGCCAGCTCGCAGCTCCGTGCACAGCACTGGATGCGCCTGCAGGGGGAGCCGCAGCGTTGCAAACACAGAGGAGACGAACCCAAAGGCACAAGGACGGAAATAAAACACGAAAAACCTTAAAAACAAACGCAAACGCATTTTTTCTCTCTGCTCAGCAGCCCGCTGTGATGTCATCACAACCTGAACAGCCAATGGGAGCAAAGCTTTCATGCAAACCTGTCTGGCCGCTCTTGGGTCACGACTCACCTGCAGAACTTGAAGAGGATCTTCTCAAAGACCAGAACCGGGCCCGTGCTGCCCAGGATGGTGAGAGGCTGCCCGGCGAACAGAGAGTAGGCCACGCCCGTCAGAGACGCGCCAAACAGCGACTCAATGGCACTCTATCAGAGAGAGAGAGAGAGGGGAGTAACACCCGGATGCACCAATCAGGGCCCAGGATGAGCTCACGCAGGGGTTCTTACTATGCTCCCTTTGGTGGCCTCCCCGAGCAGACCTCCGAAGGTGATGACGGGCGACATGCAGGCGCAGTACAGGAAGAGGATGGAGGCCAGGCACTGCAGGCTCACGGCGTCTCTGATGTCGCTCCAGTAGAACGGCGCCTTCCTCCGAACATCGTTCACCAAACCGCCAAAAATCCTGTGGGACACACGAGGGATTCCCCGTCATTCCCAACACACAGCGAGCCAGGACTCGGCAGCGGAATAATCCCACGTTCAACACGTTTCCTGTTTTAATTTGAAAATCTCCTCGCAGTATTTATTAATATTGCTGAGCTTCACTCACCTCCCCGTCCTCTGCAGCTCTGGTCCCGCGTGATGCTCCGCCTCCTTGCCCATCTCAGAGCTGTGGGCGGAGCCATTGGGGAAGGACGCTATCTTTCTCTTCTCCTGCGGAGACAGACGGGGGCGGGGACGTCACTTCTGAGAGATCAGAGCTGGCGTGGCGGGTTCGGATCTTTTACCTGAGACGGGACGCTCTTCGGGGGCTCGATGCGGATGCTGGGGTCCCATTCTCCTGGCGGCAGCACGGTGACCTGATCCAGGAACTCGTCGATCCCCGACAGCAGGTCGTTGCGGTCCCTCGCCTTGTACGCCACGTCGTGGAAAACCTGCAGCAGAGCCGCCACACGTCAACAATTTTTTGTCTGCGCTTCAAACGAGATTACGCCTCCTGAAGCTTTTTCACGAGCACGCCGTCACACTGACACGTCTGTGTCTGCAGAGGCGGGAACAACGTCAGCAGCAACCACAGACACACAACAGGTAAACACAGCTGGCTGAAACACAGCGCGGTGAGCCTTCATCGTCCCACACGGCCTCTAAACACCATCATCAGCTGCAGACCTGCAGCTCTCCGTCACGCTGCACGCTCAGTGCAAACAAGCGTGTGATGATCAGCGTGCTCCAGCTGACCTCGCTGCTTCTACAGACACGCGCCGTCACTGAGCCGTTCACCTTTAAACTATCAGGACGCGAGGAGGCGACCAAACCGGGTGACCATGGAGACTTCCTGCCTGAGTCTGCTGCCAGTCTGGGCGTAACACAGGCTCACTCTGGGCTTCAGACGCCATCCTTACATCTATTCCTGTAATGTCTGTGTGTGAAAGCGTCGCTCACCTCGTCTGTCATCAGTGTGGCGATGGAGCGCCCGATCTCGTGGTACTGCGGACCTTTTCCAAACGGACCGAGCAGCAGGAAGAGAAACCTGCAGGGACAGGAAGTCTGTCAGCAGAGGAAACGCACGGAACGGCGTGCCGAGGGCGGCTCGGTCGCGGCTTACCTGGTGGGCACCGGGACTTCGGTGAGGCCGGTCAGCAGCACGGCGGGGCAGAGCCGGACGAAGGCGATGATGGGCCGCTCCAGGAAGTCCACTTCACCCACCAGGACGTTGGAGGCCTCGGCTCCGTGAGGAATCTTCTTCATGAAGTTCATGTCCACCTGACACACACACACACACACACACACACACACACACACACACACACACACACAGTGTTCGTTTTATTTTGTAGTTCCTCGTTGGTTTCACTTCCTGGTCTAGGACCTCTGTGATCCTCGCTGCAGGCTGCCTGAGCCACAGCAGTGGATCTTGGAACTTGTTGAAGGGATATCTAATGCAATAGATAATAAGGAATATACTGTTGGTGTTTTTATAGACTTAAAAAAGGCGTTTGATACAATTGATCTATATTAATAAATAAACTAGAGAGATATGGCATAAGAGGGATAGCATACAAGTGGATGAAAAGTTACCTGGATGAAAGATATCAATATGTCGAATTCAATAATGTAAAATCTAAGCAGTTGAAGGTAACTTGTGGTGTTCCTCAGGGCTCTGTGCTGGGCCCTAAATTATTTATATTATATATAAATGACATATGTAGTGTTTCCAAACTGTTAAAATGTGTATTGTTTGCTGATGATACCACTCTGTACTGCTCAGGTAAAAACTTAGAACAGCTTCTGACTACAGCGGAAAAGGAGTTAAATATATTAAAAAACTGGTTTGATGTAAATAAGTTATTAAATATAAAGAAAACAAAATTGATTATTTTTGGCACTAGACAAATGAAAAATGTATCTAAAATAAGGGTTAATGGAATTGAAATTGAAAGAGTGTACGAAAATAAATTTCTTGGAGTGATAATTGATGATAAGCTGAGTTGGAAGTCTCATATAAACCACGTGAAAACAAAAATGTCAAAAACCATTGCTATTCTCTATAAAACAAAGCATGTCCTGAACAAAAAAACATTATACACACTTTATTGTACTCTGTTGCTTCCATATATGACTTACTGTCTGGAGATATGGGGTAATGCATATAAAACGAACACTCTTCATATTTTTAAGTTACAAAAAAAAAGCTATAAGAATTATAAACCAATCAAACTATATAGAACCAACTAACATTTTGTTTGTTAATCTGAATACCCTGAAATTTTATGATTTAGTTGAATATAAAATGGCACAGATAATGTATAAAGCACAAAATAACTTGCTTTGCCCCAGTACTCAGAAGCTGTTCAAAGTCAGAGAGAGTCAATATGACTTAAGGGAACAGATTTCTTTAAGAAAAACAAGATGAGGACAAATATAAAGCAGAGATGTGTTTCTGTTAGAGGAGGTAACCTGTGGAATAGTTCTGACAGGGATTTAAAAAGGTGTAGTTCATTTTCCTTGTTTAAAAATATGTTTAAAAATAGAGTATTAGAAAAATATATAAATCAAGAATGAAAAGAACAAAAAGGAGAAAAAAAAAACAACCTCTTGATTCTTTACTTTGATGTAGTTACTTATCTAAGGTGGAAAGTTTTTTTTTCTTTGTTTTGTTTGTTTGTTTTGTTTGGTTTTTGCTTTGTTTTATTATTTTCTTCAAGCCCTGTGTACAGGAGCTGCATACAAAAAGATATTTTGTGAAAAGGGTTGGCGTAATAAGCAAATGCTTCAGCCAATACCTTTTGATTAGCCTTGTCTCATGCTTTCTTTCTTTATGGTAGATTTTTGTTCTGTTTTCACTGTTTTTTGTTTTTTTTTTCTCACTGTTTTCACTGAGATTTGAATTTGAATGCTAATCAATAAAATCAAATCAAATCAGCTGCCTGCAGCTCATTTTTACACCTGACAGACAGGAAGCAGCTGAATGCACAGACTTCACCTTTGACCTCCACGGGAAACATCATGAGGTGAAGCAAAGATGTGGAAAAAAAAAGCTCAAAGTTTCACATCAACGACTGAAACATGAAAACTGCTTTTACACGTTTAACTGTGAGATGAGACCTGCAGTGAGCCTGGAGGAGGAGGAGGAGGGTGGAGGAGGAGGGGCAGATGGAGGAGGAGGAGGAGGGGCAGATGGAGGAGTGAACAGATCCATGAGTTTGTCATGGATCTGAGTTCCTGTGTAAATAAAGTTCAATTGAATAAATCAATAAAAACATTTTTCCATCCAACACTGAAACAGCTGATGGTCACAGAACGCCACAGACAGCCAATCACAGAGCACCACCACGATGAGTCACAGCACAGGCTACACTGATTGGCCGAGGGCCGGCGACTGACATGCGACTTACTGCGGGCTTCCTGCTGGCCGCTGGCAGCAAACAAACGCAGTCGCAGTCCTGCTGGGAAACACAATACAGCTTCTGATTGGCTCGTTCGGGGACTCGCCGTCACGTGACCAAAAGCTCAGGTTCTGTTTGCACCTGGAGGCAGGTGTGGCTGCACAGCTGGATGCTCACTGGATGGTTTTAAGACCAAAGTCTTTGGAGTTTGAGCTCCATCGTCCAATAGCACAGACTGAAGCAGGAAGTGGAATTCATCTCTGTGTTGTGGATTTTCTGCTGTGACGGACCAAGTCTCCTGATTTCATCCTTAATGTAAGCAGATACCCGATGACCTGCTGAACCACGGACGCAACGATCCGATGCTTGGATCGGACATCAGGCTGATCCCGACGCAGAGTCTGATCTACTTGATTCAGATCTGCGCAGAGTTGATCAAATCTGCATTCGATTTACACTTTCGTCTCCAACACTTTGCAAAAGCAAACGGATGTTCTGCTGTGCAGGAACGCCTCGTGCTGCCTTTCAGCGCATTACTGTGCACGTTAATCTGCGACGATGTCGTTGTGTTCGTTCGCGGCGTGGAGGAAGCAGGTGGCAGGTTCCTCCACCCACAGCTTCTCTTTCATGTGTGAAAGTCAAACATAAACCACTGAATTAAAGCGACCCGTCCATGAGGTCACTCGGGACCATCACAGCTTTAATTCTGCAGGTTATGCCTACGACTCGAGGAGTGGAGGCTCGGTGACAGTCAGTTTAGACTCCGCCACATTGGCAGGTTACTGTGGGAACCTGCCCTGAGCTGCGAGGCCACCGTGTAACCTGCATTTAGTTCTGACGTAGCGCCAGCCTCAGATTTCCAGGTGTCGGAGCTAAAAACGTGTTTTTAACCCTTCAGAAGTTTCATGTGGTCATTTCCTGTGCAGCTCTGTGCACTTAAAGGGCCGGACCTCTGAAGACGCTCACCGTCTGAAGGTAAACATCTCTGATTGGGTCAGAGACTCACAGACTGAATGTTTCATCCATCTCGGTGCTTCTGACATTTATTAGTTTTAAACATTAGTGCATCTGTCGCAGTGCGTCTGATAGGCGGAGCAGCGTCAGGGTGGAGCCTCCTACACCCACCAGCCCACAGCTCAGGGATGTTTCAGTCCCATCTGAACACCAGCTGATGTGTGAGGCTTCATGTAGCTGGCAGGGGTCAGAGGTCACAGTGGTGCAGCTCTGACCTCTCATCATTAAAGCATCTCTCACCTCCCTGAAGCTCCAAACATTGGAAAGCTGCAGGGAGCAGCAGCCGACCTATAAACCACCCAACCTGCGTGTGAGGCGGAGCCCCGCGTTTACCTTGCTGAAGTCGACCGTGCTGTTCTCCCGGCTGCCGCTGCCGCCGCGACTCTCGGCGTTTTTGTTGTCGTCGAGGTTTCCGGGGGCCGACTGAGGCGACGCCAGCAGACCTGCAGAGCCACAAAGACCACAGAGTCACACGCAACATCTGCAGCAGCTGTCTGCAAACACACAGCCGTGTTACTGACACACGTGACATCACCGCCTCCTGACCCGCGGAGTTCAGTCTCAGAATGCGATTCCTGCTCGCTCACGCTGAAGCCGAGCGCGGTGCGGGCAGTGACGCGGTTTCCTCGGTTACATCATTGTTAGTCGGTGCGCAGCACGCCTGTGGTCACAGAGCGCCGCGCAGCAGAGTCTCGGCTCCACGAACGCGGTCAGCACAAATCAGCTTCACGTCAGCTTTTCACGCTTCAGCACCTGAACAGAGTGATGAGTCGGTGGTCAGGTGATCGAGCGTCAGCGAGTTTTGATTCTTTCACGGATCATTAATGAACAGGAAGTGCCGGGAGTCACTCGAGCGTCCAGAGTTCTCTGCCGCAGAAACACCGCGACGCAGCAGAGAAAACAAGCCGACCTGCTGGGATGCATTTTAATAAATCATCCACTTGCCCCTGGACCTGCATGCCTCTGCCCCCTCCAGCCTGTGTTGACTGTCTGCGGGACGTTAAAGCCTGGCTGTGGCATAATGTTCGCACCCCAAATGAAAATAAAACAGAAATGACAGCTTTAGAGGCGACAGCCCTCTGGGCCAGCCGGCCCTCTCGCACTGTCAGGAACACTGGAGTATGTTTGGATAGCTCCCTCAAATTAGAGAAGCACTAGTTTCTATCAGTAGGGCGGCTCGATTATGGCAAAAATGATCATCACGATTATTTTCACTGACATTGAGATCTCGATTATTTGACGATATTTATTTAATAACAATGTGTTGAATAATGACTTTTAAAAAATAATATAAAATAGTGCAAATGTTTGCAATATAAAAATAAATGAAAAATATAAACATCTGTGTTTCGTGAGCTTTGCAGTGTTGCTCTGTGGTGCAGCTACACCGTAGCAAAGTTCACACACTGTGTCTACTTGATCCACGTCTGACTGAACCTGTAATGTTTCCACACCACTGAAGGTTTTTACCTCTTTTCAACCAGCGGCAGTCACTCTCCTCTCCAAATAACTTCTGCTTAGCTTTCCGAGCTTCCCTCGGGTCCTCTTAATCAGCGGTCTCCAACCTTTTTTGCGCCACGGACGGTTTATGCCCGACAATATTTTCACGGACCGGCCTTTAAGGTGTCGCGGATAAATGAGGGAGGGGCTAATAATCGGCTCCGTCATTTTTAATGATCGTTGAAAGCCCAGATCGTAATCGTGATTAAAATTCGATTAATTGAGCAGCCCTAGTAGTAAGACCACAAAAGTTCAGACGTCCTGATTTCCAGATCTTTAATGTTTCATAAAGGAGGGAAATGGACTCAGATCGGACCCGAGCCGCCTGTCAGAGCGAGGGAAACAAACAGGAAACAAACATGCAGACTCTAAGTCGCTGCAGCTAACAGCTAACAGCCTGCTAATGACAGGCAGCCGCCTGATTCCTTTCTGATTGGCTGAAAACAACATCTGAGGCGCTTCACGTGTGACCAGAGGCCGGTTTGTTAACTCCAGCAGAGGCTAAAGGAGACCGAGGATCCAGAGGACGCTGCCGTTCAACCTTCACCTGTTAAAAAAAGTTTGTTAACAGAAAAACTCGAACGAGACTGGATGTGAACACAAACCCAGGCTCGGACAGGCGGCTGTACGACACTGCAGGTCCAACATTCACGCAGCTCAGTCTCCAACAGACGGACGGCAGCAAAATAAACCAAAAACATGCAAAATAACCCCGCCCCCAAATAAGCTGCCAGTCTGCCAACATTCGTCCAATCATCCGCCTCCAGCTTCATCAGCACGTTAGCGGGCATGCTTCAGTGTCAGAGCGTGGAAACGGCCGGAGGAAAGCCGTGCCGTATTTGCCTGTTTGGGGAACCACGTCGTCTTCATCTCCCAGGTGGAACACCTCCTCCTCCTCCTCCTCTTCTGGGGGGTGCACCACCACCTTGGGGAGCCCCACGGGAGCAGAGGAGCGGCGTGGAGAGCCACCGGGGACGGGAAGGGCGAGTCCGTGAGGCTGGCTGGGTTCGGAGAGGTGACGGCCGTAACGATACAGAGAGAGGTCGGTCTGTGACGAGGAGGCGGAGCCGGGGAGGAGGTGCCCGAACAGGCCTGGGGTCCTCGCAGAGGAGGGTAGGGTGGAGAGGTCGAAGGAGCCCATGGAGCAACGACGGAGGAGAGAGAGACGAGAGGAGGACAGACCCTCCCCTGAGGAGGAAGAGGAGGAGAAAGATCATGATGATGAAGAAGGAAACACCAAGCCAGCGTGCATGGATCAGTGAGTTAGGACGCACGTCACACCAACATCGGCCTTCTAAAGCTAAACCTTCCTCCACCAATCACGAAGCTCCGCCTTTTCTTTACGCCTACCATCAAATCCAAGACATCTGGATCGGTCCGGGACCAATTCAATTCAGTTTGATTTACACAGCAGCAAAACCTCAGGGCGCGTTTTATTAGAACCAAGTCCTGCTAGTCCTGAACGAGCCACAGCAGCTTCATGCAGAGCGGTCTGTGCCGGTTCTCGGTTGTCCCGGTCGTCCGAAGTGCTCAAGTGGAGGGCAGCCGGACGACTTCTGGGTTCTGGACGATGTTTCGCCTCCATCTGAGGGCGTCTCAGGTATCGCACCTGTACAGGGGTGGTCACTTTGTAGGCGGTAGGACATTTGGGCGTCGCTGCCTCACCCTCCCATCGTGTCAGTTGGACACAGAAGTCGTCCGGCTGCCTCCGGACCCGAGGGACAGTCACCAAGCTAGGATGAACCTGGCGCTTTCAGCCTGTTTGAAAAGTTTAAGAAGCAAACACTTTCTGTCTTTTAGTTACAGTCTTTGTTCAGGTAAAGGCAGCAGGAGGGCCACCCTCGCTCTAACTACCCGTCTGCAGTGAACACGCCAATTACTGAATGTTTACTCCATCACATGCAGGAAGAGCTGCTGTAACTGGGCATCAGCCCACTCAGTCCACTGTGGTGGAGAGCAGAGGAAACACACCGAGCCGGGAGCGTCGTGCTGGAGGCGATGACCTCGTGAAGCTGATTACAGCTGCAGTCAAAGTCTGACCCTGAGCTCTGCTCTGATGTCTTCAGCTTTATAAACTGTAGGAAAGAGTCAATCTGAAGAAAAGCTCCTGAACGAACGAGCAAACGGTAAAAGCTGCAGCTGATCGGTCACGTAGGTCACACGCACGTCAGACGGCTCAGCGCCTGCAGACGGCGTTCGGCCCGAGCAGCATTAAAACATTCCTCTCTCACAAACAGGATCCAGGAGTGCGGATATGAAAACGCCGACTTCGCTCATGCTGTTAGCTGGTTATTAGCTCAGCGAGTCAGCGGGTCCGGCCAGGTCAGGGAGTCCCGGTCAATAATAAACAGGGTGAGGTCACAGCAGTTCAGGTACGGGCAGGTGAGAAACCAACCGGAGCCATCACTCATCACAATCACTCAAAAACCACGGCAACGGCACCATGCAGCAATACGAGACCCGTCGTCTTGTCACCCCTTTACCTCGACCAATCAGGACGGACAGACTCTACATTCTGCCCGACAACAGAGACAAAGAACTATGAACTATGAAAGAAAACAGTGCATTACTTAGTAAAGAACTCGTAAACCTACCGCCACGCTGGTTTGCAGCGTGCCGCCGACCCGCTGAGGTCATTTAGACCCCCCCGGTTTTTAAACAGTGCAGAACTAAACCCTGCAGAGCCCGAGCAGTGCCAGAGGTCAGGAGGGGTCAACCTGAACTGGCCTCCTGCAGCTCGTCTCCTGACCTGCAGGTGCGAGGATGACAAGAGCGCTGCGGTCTCACCGTTGCGTTCCAGTAAGTTTGGCTCCGAGTATTTCTTGCCTATGTCGGCAAAGGATCGGACCAGCGGGATGCGGTTGCTCAGCTTCTTCTCATTCTGATGGTGGTGGCGCCTCAGCATGGCCTCCCTCACCTTCTCCTGCGCGCCCTCCTCCAGCTGACCGGACGCCAGCATGCTGTCAATCACCATGTCTGCGAGGAAGGAGGACAAGAGGTCAGCTGATGGACACAAACGCACTGCAGGTTTATGTTCTGAGGAGGAAATGAAAGGCGTGCAGCAGAATCATTTATCAAACGCCTTCGCAGCAGCCTTTCACTTCCTCTTCTCTCTGAAACAAGACGTCAGAACTCGCCCTGAATACCAACTTTCTAGAGATTGGCTGATGCCTGGAAGCCTGCTGAGGGGCAGCTTATACCAGCAGGAGGAAACCAGAGAGCTGCGCTTTCATCGTGGCGCTCTTCGTCTCCAGCAGCTGATCCAAACTAGATTTAGAGCTCAAGTGTGGTTTTAGCACGTTCCGACCTCCTCTAGATTTAAACACAAAGGTCGTTTTTGGAGCAGCGTATCGAGTGATGGGACGAGTTCCCGACGGCGCTCTGACCTGCGATCTCCTCGATGGAGCCGGCTCTCATGTCGAGCAGCACGGTGCCGTTCAGGATGCAGGAGCGCAGCTCGAACAGGCTGTGCAGTGACAGCGTCGCCACGTAGGGTTTGCTCCAGCGCTCGCCGCCGTCCTCAACGTCCTCCTCAAACTTCAGCCACCTGAACAAACACACACACAGCCGAGTGTTGACATTTGAAGAACGCCAGGCGTCTGATTCGTGCTAATGCTATAATGCTACACTAATGTGGGCTGATCCACTTTGCTCTGCTGAGTAAATAAGTTAATCTGAAGGTTTCCAAACCACACGACTCGGCCCGCCTTCATCGGTTTCCTCTCAAATCCAGTGAGGCTCGTCTTCCTCGTCCTCACAGCGCTCTGCAGAGTCTGGATTAGAGAGGAAACCTCTTTAACCCGAGTCAGAAACGCTGAACAAACCAGGCCTCGCCCCTGCACGGCGGGAGGATCGCTCCTCACAGCTCTGCAGCGTTATTGGAAAGATTAACGTCTGAACGCAAAGCAGAGAAAGAGGATAAGCGCCCTGCCTGGCCGTCTCCTTCCACTCCTGCATGGCTCCGTCTTTGAAGGCGAGCTCATCCAGCTCGGTGAACAGGTCGTGGGGGATGTGCTCCTCGTCGTCGTCCTCGGTGCCGAGGATGAACTGGACCCTCTGAGACGGCGTGTCTGCGGGGACACAAACGCTTCAGCACGCCGCCGTCCTACAGCTGGCCCGTGTTTGTTTATCCTCGTTCAAACCTGACCGTATGACGGCGACTCTCGCCCGTCCTCCCGATCAGAGCGCTCTCTGCGCTTCCTGTGATGTCGATGTCCGCGGTGACGGTGTCTTCTCCGGCTCTGGCGGCCCAGCGGAACGTGCACGCCAACGTACACCGCCCTGTGACCTGACGGAGAGAAGCAGAGGGGTCACATGAGTTTGTTCTACACCTCCAGTGATAACAGAACGCTGGAAACAAACACGTGAGGGAAACACTGAAGGCGCTGCTAACACGGGAGGCGTGCTGCACAGCTCGCACTGCACGCTCCGTTTCTCCTTACCTCAGTAACGTTCATCGGATTTTCTCTGGCTGCGTGTCGACCTCTCACTCAGTTGTTTGTTTAAAACAGGACTGTAATAAACTAGTAATAACATGGAAACAACCTACAGCGTCTAACGAGATGTGAACTGAAGCTCCGTTTGAGTTAAAGATGCTTCTTGTAATTACCGTGACCTCACTATTCGTGTTTCCCTGCAGGGCCTTTCAGAGGTTTCCGGGAGGCTCGGGACTCAAACTGCACGGTTGTTGGAAATCGTTTGATTTGATGCCGTTTTTGGCAAATTGTGCACAAAAATAATTATTTTTGTTTTTTCCTGCAGTTTATAAAAATTGCTGCATCTCAAAAATGAAACTAAGAAGACAAAATCCATTTCCTGCGGTTTGAAACTATTTCATGCAACGTTTTGCATTTACAGTTTTGAGGGATTCACCTCTGAAATATCTGTAAAAAAACAGTTTCTGTAGTTAATTGCACCGTTTTGCAGCTTCTGTGGACTTCATGCACACACATGATGAAACTCTGGGATATAACGGTTGCACTGATGGCACTACGGCAGGTACAAACATACAGAGAAGCTGGGCTTCAAAGGGTTAACGACTTAGCTGAAAATGACAGGAGCTGCAGCACAAGCACCACACGGGGGTTCGTACGTGCCTTAGTTCCTCTTTCTGAACACGCCACCTCACAATAAGAGCTGAGGTCACGTGAGTCACACTCCATGTTTGGCGTGTACACGTCACGAGATTTCATTTCCACTTTTTCTGCAGAAATGACGTCGACACACTGCAGACTGTTTACGGCTGTTTCCAAGTTTGACATAATTCTTTCTGAAATATTTTAAATCAGCATTTTCTCGAGCCTCAGGCTGTGTGTGTGTGTGTGTGTGTGTGTGTGTGTGTGTGTGTGTGTGTGTGTGTGTGTGTGTGTGTGTGTGTGTGTGTGTGTGTGTGTAAATGCGGGCTGAGTCATTTTGTTACTGTGTGTTTGACTGTAAACACACACTGAGGCACCTTTGTGTGTGTCGGTGTATAAACTCACTCTCCAGTTCCTCTTTCTCAAAGTTGGTGTAAAGGGTGGAGCTGGTCTTGCCCTGGTCCAGCACGGCCTCCTCATCGTTCCCCTGCAGAACACACACAGACCCACAGGTGACCTGAGAGTGGGTTTAAACGAGTGTTTATCAAACTCATTTTCCAACTCTGTGTAAACACGGTCGCGTCTGCCTCAAAACAACGGCGAGGCTTTGGAGACAGACCGTGAGTGACGTGAGGACGGCTGCTGAGGTCACGGCGTGTTAGTTGGCACCGGGAGGGCGGCAGAGTCATCGCAATCACAGCGTCTGCAGCTTTAAACACCGACACGCCTCCACCAAAATCGGCTGCAGATTACGCCTCGCCACTCAAATCAATCACCAAACAATGTCACAGTGAACGGGCAGGAAGTTACTGTCAGCCAAGGAGTCTGGCTCCGCCCACAGCTGATGGGAATGCGTGAATAACTGTACAACAGGAAGTGGAGCAACAGCTGGACATCAGTAGGGTGAGATGGAGACAAACACAAAACAAAAAAAACCAGGAAAGAAGAGGACGCGTACCCGCGTACGCTAAACTGAGCGTGCTCCACTAACCATAATGACCTATGTCGACCGCCCCGAGAGAGAGACACACACACAAGTTTGATGTTGGTGTGTCAAACAGGAAGTGCAGCTCCACACTGGCTGCTTTTTAACAACCAGCTGTCTGTTTGCAGAGCAGGACATCACGCACACACACGCACGCACGCACGCGCACACGCACGCACACGCACGCACACACACACATAAAAGCAGCAGCTGCTTGAGTTCGACCTCTTTGGAAAACGTTCCCGCTCAGCAGCATCTCTCCGTCTGCACGTCGGAGCTCCTGACACTCACCCCGAGCTGATCTCAGGTGAGGTTGGGCTCATTTTGGCCTCCCAACAATCATTCCTGCTGCAAAGCTCGCACTTCTGTCTCACGCTGCCTTTGGCAGAAAGCTTAAACTCGCCCTTCAGTTCAGCTTGTTCATCCCAATAATGATGAAGAATCTCTGAAGCGAGCACGTGCTCGCAGAGCGAGCCAGGAGACCGAAGGAAACCCTGCAGGTGACCTTCCCCACAGCTCACGACCCGGCAGAGTCCTCACCACGGCGGGTCGATGCACGCCCGCATCACTGTGGATCTGTTACATCACTCATCGACACAGAGACCTTCCTCTGTTTAATGAACCGACCCAGAGACACTCAGACCGCAGACGCTTCAAAACACCGCCGAGTTCTGTCAGTGATTAATCGTCACTAGCGAACGATCACACAGTTTGACAGTTAGCCCCGCCCCTCCTCATCACGTCTGAGAACAGCGAAGCTGCGCCTCTGTAGTTTCACAGACAGGTCTGGGCACGCTGCAGACTCCTAGAATAAAGTTGAAGATCGTTTGTCTCTCATGTGCCTGCATTTGTGTGTGCGTGGAGACACAGCTGAGTCATGAAAAAAAAGAAGGAAGATGAAGAAGATGAAGCTGAGCTGGTGAGAGGCCCCGAGAGTTTCTACAGACAGGACGAGCCAGCAGGTGCGAGGTAGCGAGTCAGCTGACCTCTGCCCATTTACGTCAGCTGCAGTCTCTCATGTGTTTGCTCTGATGGGTGGATGCTAACGTCCTGCCTCTCACTGACCTGCTGTCACTGTGAGGCCGGCAAGTGACAACAAAGATGGCCGCTCTCCAACGGTTTATCGTTTAAACTCGGAGCGAACGCTTCAGATCCCTAAGAGTGCTCCATCACAGCCGTGCCATTACTGTACAGATATGATCGTACAGCATATGATGCTCATGATATCGTTGCAGCTATAGCAACAACACACATCGACATTCAGAAACACAACAAGCCCGAACATGTCTGAGAGTAAGAGCCAGGTGTCGTCACTTTGGGCTGAGAAACAGAGGACGAGTTACTGATAACAGGAAGACCAACGTCGTCGCAGGTGTGACATCTCATGTCAGGACCAGTGTTACTATGGTTACTGCTCAAGGGTTAGCTGTTTAGTTACATTGTTACTTTAAATTTCCCGGGAAAACAACAATTTGGTTACTTTAGTGGTTACGTCGGAGCTCTGCTGTCAGTGGATACGACGCGGCAGCGCGGTCAGGGGCGCGGCAGTAAAATGTTTGTGTTTATTTATAGTAAGAGCTGGACGCCCCGCAGGAACAGATCTGAGGCGCTGACAGACCCAAACATACGAGGAGGAGGAGCCTCCCAAGCCTGATGTGGTGAAAGCGTACACGCCTGCAGCTCTCGGTCCAAATAAGCTGCAAGTGCCTGAGAGCAGAGCGACAGATCCATCCGGTTCAGCAGGGTTAAAGATAGATCGCGCACACACACACACACACACACACACACACACACACACACACACACACACAGGTTCCTGTTTCCTGTCATTACAAACACTGTTAGCGCACGCTGCCAATGCCACATCGGCCCACAGGAAGCGCACACACGTGGACTCTTCTTCTCTTTCACAACATCTGAGAAGCTACGAAACTCTCAGAGCTGCTTCTGGGAAGTGAACCGAGGGGGGGGGGGGGGGGGGGTGTCAGGTGTGTTCATTTACAGGCTCGGCTGCAAAGTTGACCTCAGCTGACAAATATACACTCGCCGGCCACATTATTAGTTACACTATACTCGTGCTCCTCAGAGACTGGTCCACGTCGATATGACATCATCGCACAGCTGTTGCAACATCCATCAGCTGGCCTGATCAGAGTTTGGTGAAGTTGTGTGTTATCCTACTGGAAGCAGCCAATCAGAAGACGCTGGTCCGCAAGTTTAAATGATGCTCCGTTTGTATCGTGGGGCTCACCGCGACCCACCACGCCACCGGCCTGCACCACTGATGCTGTGGTTGTACGTACAAGTGTTGTATAAGGGCCGGTTCAGTTACCGTGGTGATGTACAACATCCGAACATCACAGCACAAAGATTCAGACCAGGAGAGCTTCAAGTCACCTTTATCACTTTGAACTTCAGCAGGTCGGCTTGTGCTGCCTTGTGATTGGCCGATTAGAAATTTGCGTTAAAGAACAGTTCAACCGCTGTACCTAATAAACTGTCCTGTGTGTAAGAGTGAAAGGACTTTCTACTAATTTACACTAAACTTAAAGGAAGGAAAAGACGAGGCTCCCTTCTTTCCTCACCGAGCACACACACTGAAAACACAGCCGCCGCTTCCAGCTGCGGCGTCCAGACTCAAACTAAACTCGATCGCCCGGCCCTCGGTGGAAATCAGCACTGCAGAGACCTGGAGGAGACGGCCAGGTCTGACCTTCTGACCTCAGAGATGAACTCTGGATCCTGGACACCGGAGCGGAGCCAATACACAAACTTTCACTTCAAGGCTTGTAAAAATATAAATCGTCCCCGAAGGATCGAGAACATTGCTCACACTTCAAGATCGGCTTTCAGCTTTAGAGAGCGAGGCAGTACGAAACATCCAGCGCGTCATTCCCCACGAGCATGACCTCTTACCTTTGACTGCGTCACTTCTGTGTGGGGCTTCACGTGCGCAGCAGCCACGAGGGGTCAGAGTTACAAACCGACATGTGGTAACCTCAGCTGGGTCCATCATTGCAGTCTGACTGCACTTGTGCGCCTCACACAAAGACGGGGAAACATTACGAGAGCCGGCGCTTACGCAGCTTTTCTTCTGTTCTGTAGCTCAGCTACACGGCGAGAGACGCCCACGTCACCAGACGAGGGCGAGATCAGGAGAGATCTGCTTCCTGAGGATGGATCCTGTCCACCGACGGCTCGAGCTGAAGGTGAGCCGGTACCTGTGAGCGTATACCGTGCAAAACAGATGTGGCCAGATGTTGCAACGCAGCAGACACCCGCCGCTCTCGAGGTGCACCTGTGGCTGCGTTTAGATGCAGAGCAGTCGGCCGGTCGCCGATGCAGCGGCCGGTGGACTCTAAACATCAGAGCGGAGTCTGGGCTACGATCGACACTGCGTGTGTGCAGAGGCAGGATGTTGCCATTTGTGTTGTCGCTGTTGCACACACGCTTTCAGCTCTTTTCCTGTTAAACTCATTTCCTTCAACGCTGCGCGACCAACAGACACATGGAAACCACTAACGCTCGTCACCTTTGCTCAGAGCTCAGTCACAACCACGAACAGCCGACCAAAGGAGAAGCTGCCCGACTATCAACATCAGAAACCCACTTTTCAATCTGATGACGTGAAACAGAAACTGCTTCTATAAGCAGATACATACCAGAGACATGGCCCGGGCCACCCTCTGACTGGCAATGTCTCCCCAGAAGTCTCCCATAGCTGCTCAGTCCAAAAACACAGACTCCTCAGGGTCAAAGAAATCCTGCCACACGAGAGAAAAACTGTGGTGGAAGTGTCCCACAGAGCTGTGAAAATCAAATCCACCAGGTCTGTACGTCTGCAGCTCGAACACAGCGTGGATGTGCGAGTGTCCCCGGGACAGTAAGTGAATCCAGACAGCCAGCAGAGCCTCGGATACGATTCAAGTATTTATAGCAGAGCTGTTGCTTCACTGAGCAAGCAGCCAGCCTGGAAGTCTGCAAACACAGCAAGAAAAAAAAAAAAAAAAAAAAACACTGAAAAAAAGGAGGCGGGGCATCTGCTGACAGAGGCGTCATCCACATTTCTGAGCAGGAAAAAAAGGCAAACAGAGCGAGAGCAAACTGAAACTGCTGACCTGAAACCGGCCTCAGCCGCCCCGTTTTCCACCCCGACACGTCCGTACCCGCAGTGTTTACCTTCCAGGTCAGAGGTCACACACACGAGACTCCTTTATAGTCACAGATGTTCAAATCAACATGAAATGAACCAAATAAGATGATTACGCCTCTAATGATTCACCTCCTGTACTTACTGCTGTACGCTTACTGACGCCTGTAATTACGTTTTACTTCTTTAAAGTTGCCACTTCCCATTTTTTATTTCCATATTATTTTATTGTCTAGCGCATTTATTTCCTTATGTATTTATGATTTGTTTATTTAATGAATTTACATGACAAGTCGTTATGTTACAAACTCCTCATAGTTGAAACAACCGCCTCAGGTCACTGCTGTGAAGCTGCACAAATAACAAACATATTCAATTCAATACATCGTTACTGAAAAGATAAACACATATACATCCCCATTTATTCAATTATATAAAGAGGTGCAAGTTGAAACTAGTTCTTGTTAGTTTAGGCAGTTTGTCACAAAGTCCACAGTGCAGGCTGTTGGCTGCTGCCAGTCACAATGCAAACTTTAAGCCTTTAAGCAGGCGAGTTAGAAAATACAGGGACAAGCTGGGAATCGTCCACAGCATTGCGGCCTTTCCGGTGTGGCGGATAAATACAACAACCGAGACAAACACTGTGGGGTTTTGTAAATATAATAATAAACGCAAATTTGCTGTGTGATTGTGTAACTTTATTAGCAGCGTCCTCCGCTCAGCCCCTTAATGCTCTCAGGTCGCTATGGCAACACATAAATATTTCTTTCAAAATAAGACGCACAACTACAACACGGGAGAGACCCAGGGAGACCGAGCACACGATTAAAACCCTGAAAACCATAAAATTTCACGACCGAGTCTCAACTCTCACGGCCCGGACCATGACCCGGGGGTTGGGGACAGCTGATCCACAGAGACCCAACAGTTGGTATCAGGCTGTACACATGTTTAACGTGGGGCCTGAGCCCGCTGGAGCCCCTGCTGGATGCTGGGGGAAGTGCAGGGTGTGGTGCTTCTGACAAAACTCTGATTTACTGTCTCAGCCTAATGCTCAGAGTCTCGTTCGGTCCAGCATTTCTCCCTCTGTCGTCCCAGTTTTTGGGCTCCACCAGTCCACTGTCTGTGTGAGGAAGCTTTTCAAATGAGTTCCTCTCAAACTAAAAGCAGCTGCCTGTAGGGCAGAGACGACATGCATGGGAGGAAACCCTCTGTGGCGAGACGAGCCGTGGGGTCAGCTGACGATCCTTTACTGACCTTAAAAGACGAGCGTGAGCTGCTGAGAGGAGCACGGCAGCAGGGAAGCTGGTCACTGCGTTTAAGGCCGAGAAGTGAGGAAGTCAGGAAAGTCTGTTTCCATTTCACATGTGGAGTTTCTCTGCTCTGGTCACGTGGCCGAGTCGGCCACTTGTGGTTGTCAGAGGCCAGATGAGTGCATTGTGGAGGAAATGTAAAAGCTCCTTGGTCATGTGTTGATGTGTTCATGCAGCAGCTTGTTCTCGGTTCTCATTAGAATTCCTGAGCTGAGTGGAAAAGAACTGGTGTGGCATCAGAGGCACGTACGCAGTATCGCTCCATTTATTGTTTTCAGATGCAAAACTCCAGGCTGAATGCCGTCCCGGTGGTGAAACGGGACGCTGTCCATGCTGAGAAACACGAGACGGCTTCATTTACTCTTTCCAGCGCTGCCGATTCTCCCTGCGAGCAAATCGAATTTACCCACCCCGACTCTCCCACAGGGACTCCCAGGTCAGGAGAATCGGCTTCCTGCATCACCGAGATTAAAAAACAACCGTAGAGCGAGGTCAAAGGTCGGAAGACAACAGGAGGAACGGCAAACGGTCCCATGGGACTCGGATTACTTAAGGAGAGACGAGCTGCGCTGGCACAAAGGAACAGAGCAGGTCAGGTGGTTCAAATCTGCCCTTAAGGCCCCACAGCAGCGGCGCTGAGCAGCATGTGGAAATACACATACATGTACGTGCTACAAACACCCACATGAAGAACGGTGGCAGATATTTGTCCTTCAAACTGGGACCATGACTTTTTGGGGTCTTAAACTGGGACTTTGTTCAATCGGAGCTGCAGTTCCTCTGACGTCCACCTGAGGCGCCGTCACAAAGAGCAGGTTTAAGCGCTTTTATTTAAACAGGCTTTCTGCTGATTTTATTGAATCATTATTTATTTACGTTAAAAAAATACCTGTTTATTTTATTATGTCTTATTGTATCTTTATATTGGAGATCATGACATTTAATGTTCTTGTATCAGTTTTGGTTTCTACAGCTGATAACGGCCAGCCGCCGCTTCCTGGCTGCTAAGAACCCGTCATTAACCAAGCAGCAGGATGAAAAATAATACGGCAAAAGTATGAAAGAAGGGAACATGGAGCGAATGTTCTTTTATGCATGAAAACATTTAAGTTTGAAGCTCAAGCTCCACAACCTGCTGCAGGCTTCAGCTATGATTCCAGCAAAGAGAGAAAGAAAGAGGAAGTGCAACAGGGAGGAAGAATGTTTTTGGAAATCTTTGCAATGAAAATATAATGACACACACACACACACACACACACACACACACACACACACACACACACACACACACACACACACACACACACACACACACACACACACACACACACACACACACACACACACCTCCCCTGAGACCAGAGAGAGTCTGTGCTGATGCTGCCATATTAGGAGAACCAGCAGGGAGGAAAAACATCTGGACTGCAGCAGCATTTACTAAACACATCAGCAACTGTGGGAAAATTCACACCACACACACACACACACACACACACACACACACACACACACACACTTTGTTCCCCAAAGATCAAATGCTTCCCATTCACATTCAAACTTGTGGCTACCGATGCATCGTTGCACGCGACTGCTGACGTCAGCACGCAGCGGTTCGCTCTGTTAACTTTCAGACACCATCAGGCGCCATGGCAGAACAAAGCCTCAGTGAGTCCGAGGAGGAGGAGTGGCCCCCGCAGTGCGGAAATGTGACATGATTGTGTTATGGCGGCATGTGTGTCTGCCTGTGAGGGATGGCCAAGGCTGGACCTCCATTCTTCTGTTTCAATGTGGCTTCTATAACAGGAAGTCAGAAAGAAACAGACGAACGTGACGCTCGACCGTGATGTGGGAATAATGAGAATAACGAGTTCCCAGCTGGGATCGTTCCTGCAAACGCCTCCTCAGAGTCAGGACAGCAGATCGCAGCTTCACAGCTCACTGAGCTCAGCCAGACGCTGCCCCCTGCTGGTGGGTTTGTGCAGATAAATACGATTGTTGAATCGCTTTATGACATCATGATGCATCGTTTTCATCTCCTTCGACCATCTAAGACAACGGTGTGATCACCTGATGTCTGGAAAACGCCGCTCACTCTTATTTTGAAGGTTCAGTCGCTGCCTTCCTGTTATAGTGATTATAGTTTATTTCTCTCTTTCGTTTTGACCTTTGGTTTTTAAGTCAGTTTAGTCTCCGGGGTGGATTCTCTTGTTTCAGTCCTTACAGCCAGGCTGCTGCAGCGCAGTGTTCAGTTTGAGTTTCCTGTGAGCTGCAGGGGGCGCTCTAGCTAGAACATGACAAGGGTGGAGAACTGATAGGCAGGGTTTTAATAGTTTTGCAATTTTCTCTAGTTTTTATTTTTATTTAGTTTTGACTTCAGATTTTCAATTTTATATCAGTTTTAATGAGTTTTTACCAATTGTTTGCTAGTTTAGTTTATAGTTTTTTGAAAATCCTTAGTTTCAGTATAGTTTTGATTAGTTTCAGTTATAGTTTTAGTTGTTTGCAATAATTAAGTGCAACAAAATCCCAGTTTCATCATATCAGTCATGCTCTTCTGCTCATCCTTGGGTATGTTGGCTGTCAGATTGGTGTGCAGACAACAACCTGGACCTCAATACCACCAAAACAAAAGAACTGGTAGTTGACTTCAGAAGGAGGAAGTCCGAGCTGCAGCCTGTCAGCATCAACGGGGAGTGCGTGGAAAGGGTCTCCAGTTTCAAGTTTCTGGGTGTGCACATAGACACAGACCTCCAATGGAGCTCTAACACCTCTGCGGTCTTAAAGAAGGCCCAACAGCGTCTCCACTTTCTGAGAATCCTCAGAAAAATGGACCTGAAGAAGGAGCTGCTGACCGTCTTCTACCGCTGCTCCATTGAAAGTGTGCTGACATATTGCATCGGTGTGTGATTCTCCAGCTGCACCACAGCACACAGAAAGGCACTCCAGAGGGTCATCAACATGGCCCAAAAAATCATTGGACATCCTCTTCCCTCCCTGAAGGACCTGTACAGCACTCGCTGTCTCAAGAGGGCACGCAGCATCCTACGGGACTGCACACACCCAGGACACCGGGTGTTTAAGCTGCTGCCGTCTGGCAGGAGGTTCAGGCTGCTGAGGTCCCGAACAAATAGACTCAAGGACAGCTTTTACAACAGGGCAACAGCCCTGATCAATGTAAATAGCTGACCTGACTGGATACCTCCCTGGACTTTTTAGGGGGAGGTAACAATGTTTAAAACGATAACAATAATATTTATATTTATAACAAGGTGCAATAATAATTAATGTGCAATAATAACAGTGTGCAATACACATACACTTATTCTTCTTTTTTATACTAAGTTAATATACTGTGTTGTGTTGTTTGTTACGTTGTGATGTGTCATATCGTGTCGTGTTGTGTTATATGTAGTGCCGACGTAGGACAGTTTTTCCAATTTCATTGTACTACTGTACTATGTATGACTGTGCAATGACAATAAAGACTTATCTTATCTTATCTTATCTTATCTTATGTTGCTATTCCAGCTACCATACCCTACACCCTGCACAGGTCGCCTGTCTGTCGCAGGGCTAACACGCAGAGACAGACAACTCACATTCCCACCTATGGGTTCTTTAAATAAATAAATAAATAAAGGCAGATGAACAACCAATGATACCAGGCAACTATAAAATTTATATCTTGGCCCCAATGAGACTATTAGCTCTTGCAGCACCGGGTGTTCCTAATTTTGGTTCAAGTGAATTGATAAACTTTGTGAAGGCAATTGACTCACACAGTTGTGTAGATGTCCCCGTCCTGTTGTCTCGGGATGCATCACGCTGCCTTGCCTGGGGTTAGCTTCTGTTTTCTGGGATGAGGGTTGAGTGTGCTCCCTTCTCAAGCTAAGCTAGGTTAGCCTTCTTGTGTGAGCTTTTCAAGTGCACTTTAAGGTTTGTGGGATTTCTTCCCCTTTAGAAATGTCCCTCATAATTTGTCTCTTTCCACTACAAGACACTTGCTTTATCCAAAACACAGTCATATTCAAAGTAATCCCAAATTGGACTCTGGCGCTTTCTCCCGACTTTTCCTGACATGATTCTGCGCGTGGGCGGAGCAGCGACACAGACGACTCGACTAACGTGCTGCCACCTGCTGGCATAATGAGACACAGCAAGAAAAAATCTGGAAACTAAACTTCATTTTCACCCTCGACTATTGTAGGACACGCACACATCAATGAAACTAAACACATTTTTGCTATAAATTCAGTTAATCTTAGTTAGTTTTGTGAGCACTCATTACAGTTTTAGTTAGTTTTCCTTTTTTGTTTTTATTTTTATTTCCGTTAACGAAAATGTTTTTTCACTTCTAGTTTTCGTTATTTCGTTAGTTTTTGTTAACGATAATAACCTTGCTGATAGGCGGAGCTCATGAGAGGAGCAGGTGAGGCAGCTGATCCATGCACCGCTGTTAAACACCGGGGAAACTATATTTAACCCTTTAAAGCCGGTCGGAGCAGCACGCTCCGTTTTGCGTAACTATTTTTAAATCCCGGTAGCTCTGCAACCACATAAGCTAGCGCAATCATTTTTTTTGCATATGAAACCGGAGGAGTTGTACTTACATCTGATGCCATCAGCTTGTCCTCGGTCACAGTTTCCTTCCACATATAGCTTTGCAAAAACTGCATAAAAGCACTTGCAGCAACAAAAACATAATATTCCGGAAACATGCTTTGCCGATCCGATCAGCTGTTTGTAACACTTCCTACATCCATCAGCGAACTATCGCATATCCGCCATGACCTGCCCGAAACCGGAAGTGATGTCATTTTGCGGAAATGTAGTTTTTTACCATCGTGGCCTTATGAGCCTATACTGGTGTTTTAAAAAGTTATGTTTGACTTTATGACTTTCTGTGTCATTTCTGGGATGCTGAGGACTCATATTGCACTGCTGGAAATAGTTTATTTTGATGCATATGCTGTTATTTTTGCAAATTTGCAGTATAATATTTATTTTCGTTTTTCCTGCAGTGTATAAAAATTGGTGTATTTCAAAAATAAAACTATGAAGACACGTAAAATAAATTTCCTGTGGTGGGAAACTAGTTTGTGCAACTTTTTTGTATTTACAGTTTTGAGGGATAAGCCTCTAAAATTTCTGTAACTAGAAATATATGTTAAAAAAACGATTTTCAATATTTTTGTAGTTTATTGCACTTTTTTGCATTTTATGTAATTACTATGCACTTAATGCAGACATATTATTAAAATTTAGGCTGTAATGGTTGTATTGATGTATAGCAACTTGAAATGCTCCAAAAATGTCTCCACAGCATGTAAAAATATAACATAAACTCTGGCGGACTTGGTTCTATGGTCGGTCTTAAAGGGTTAAGATACATGCATGTACAAATTCCAGAATTGTTTAGCAAAGAAGTAAAGAGGTAGCATCATGTTTTAGTTGTTTTAGCTGGTGTAGTTACAGCTGAACGTGTTGAGGAATGAAATGCGACACATCTGCTGCTCCCACATCTCCAAAGCTTTAAACTCACCCTCGCTCCCGGCCTGAGGAGGCAGCGCGTCTCACAGTGAAACGATCAGAAATGCGAGCAGGAAAACACGCCCACGTGGAGGCAAATCAGCAGCAGCTTCCTCCTACACGACCCGGCTCGAGGCCACACGGACGCCGTTCCTCCAATCAGAGCTGCCACTGAACCATCAGGACTGTAATTAGGGGGCGACGCACCACCACCTGAGCCCCGAACGCCACTTAATTACCCAGGATGCCTCTCTCTGCACGCTTCACATCTGGAAATGAGTTCCAGCAATTTCTGTGAAATCAGACTTCTCTCTTTAAAGACAGACGGCTCCGCGGGGAGTAAAGGCGTAGAAATAAAGGACACAGCAGGGGGCGCTGTGGAGACGAGCGACGAAGAACAGGCAGGAGCAGAGGTTCGGATGGTCGACCTCCACCAGCTACACCTCTCCACCCGCCTCCCTCTCATTCACACACGAATGACTGCTTCTGACTTTCATCCCCGTTCTCTCCGGAGCAGACCTCCACCTCTCCGGGCTTCTGCTCCACCTGCTCTCTACTCTCCCAGCGTCCTCATCCACAGAGAGTCCTGTCTGTCACCAAATCCCAGCCCTCGTCCGTCACTCCTACTCCACACCTCACCGCTGTCGTCACACACTTTGTGCACCACCCTCCACACTGCTGCTCCCTGATCCTCCGTCCCTCTTTCATGTTCATCATCAGTTACTACTCTTCATCCTCTTCATTAATTATCACACCTGTCCAGTAAAGTCACCAGAATTTATTTCACACCAACCAGCTCAGACTGAGATGCATCACCTGATATCATCAAAGGTTATCGGTCACAACCTGAATACTCTGGATTATATTCCACGCTGTGAGCACCACGTTTCCTCCACAAAACCAAACCTCCAAACGTTTCGTAGATCAAGAGTAAAAGCGTTCGTCTCTGGCGGTTTATCTAATCGGCACAAATTTGTATTTCTTATTTCACAAGATGGAAATAATCTAAAGCAAACATGAGACTTTCTTCAGCCTCCTGGAAAGACACGTTTATGTGGCCGATAACGCGGCACTGACACGGTGGCGCCACATTTCTATTAAAGCACGGAGGATTTACAGTCTGTGTGGCACCACAGCTGCATCAGCAGCACCCCGTCTGCAGCGACTTCACCTCCAACAACCTCCAACCAACACTCCCCGTACGGTCTGTGCGCCTGTGTGAGCGAGGCCTACACCCACCTCCACGTCGCAGACTTTCCTCTTTCCTTTGAGGGCTCCTTCTCCACGCAGCATAAAATTGAAGTGAGTCAGTCTGCATCAGTGCATCTATAGTAATACAGGAAACTCCCTGCAGACGGAGTTTCCTGCCGGGTTTCGCTCTAACTGCCCACCGGAGAGCGTGGAGCCTCCCGAGGACGAGTCTGCTGATGTCAGCACGAGTCCCTCAGGTGCACCATGACCTAGTTAGGAGGAAAATCTTTGGAGCGTGATTCTCTCCAGTCGCTAACCTGCTGCCTCCCTACGACGTCCAGCCGCCCAAATGTAAGACGAGTGCCGGCGATTCAGAGCGAGTCTGCGCTCACGCGTGAACGACCAACTTTCTCTGTGTGACGGTAAACACGGGCAGAAATCACAGTGCAGCCTTTCTCTCGCAGCTATGTGGACACCTGCAACAAAAGCTGCAAGCCGACACCTGAACGCCATCACCGCCACCGCGGAAAGAAACAGCTCAGGGAAATCTGACCTGCCAGGAGTTCACACGTACACAGCACCTCAGCCTTTCAGGCCCCACTGTGAACACCGACTGTGGCTCATACGTGGAGCAGCTGTGGCTCAGGCGCAGGTCTGGCCCCACCTGTGTGGACCTGCTGCTGCTCTGGATCAAAGAGTCGAATATCACCGAGCCAGACGCCTTCACTTCCTCCTCCATCTGCACCAACGATAACCTGCTCCATGGGAGCGCCACGGCCGCCACACGGCCTTCGCATTGTTCGCAGCCGAGGCCCATTACAATGAAGTTGCACCTCGGCTTCCCCGGAGCCTCCACAGACAGGAAGTCAGCAGCACATTAAACACGAATGACATCTGCTGAGACAAAGACGCGCACAAACACCGGAGGTCGAGGGTACAAACCTGCAGGTTCACCAGGAGAGGCTTTATGAGCCGTGACGCAGCGTTTCATGTTTAAATCTGCAGCTCAGTTTGACTCCCGCTCTGCAGGTGAGGGCTTCTTAGTCTGGACCTCTTTATCTTCAGGCCCGTTTCTTTTCTTGCAGCTTTGTATGACTCAGTTACAGAGGACTCGCCTCTTTCTTCGTCACACGGGTCCAGGAGCAGAAACGTCGGAGCTCTTATTGGGAGTTTGGCCGTGTTTGATGCGAACATCCAGCACTGGAACAGGAGCCACGAGACAGGGCGGAGGGAAGTGGAGAAAGGTGCTCGTTCATTAGTTACCTGAAGCTAACACTGGAGCACACGCTACTCAACACAGAGCTTTTTCACACTCGTGAATATTTGGTGCAAACTTGGCGTGCAGTTTTGCAAGAACCTCAACAAAACTTCAGAACGTGACCAAGACGCCACCGGGACTTCTGATGACTGACAAGCAGCTTTGATATCTTTCACAGTCAGTTTCAGGAGAAACAACACGACTTGTGCGTTTGACACGAATCCTCTGTGTGTGCACCGCGAGCCTGCCACAGCTCCCACAGAGACCCATTATAACACAGCACGGGGTGTCCTGCTGCTGTACACATGTGAAGCACATCGTATGCTCAGTTCAGTCACACGCCAGACATCGAGATATCTGCCCGACTCTTCTCTACCAGCGAGACTAAAGCTCCTCGGTGAAGCACAGCATCGTCTCAGAGCGGCGACACGATGAACCCTAGTGGATCAAAGTGTTCTGGTCGGTGGACACTTGGCTGAAAACATGTTAGAAACGGGGATACCGCCGGCCCGAGAAGCACTGGGCTGGAGTAACCTGACGTCACGCAGGGCTGAGCTGCTTTATCACATGAGACCTGAAAGCTGATCTGGGTCGCAGGCAGGTGAGCCCGAAGGTTTAAGAGGCACTGCAGCAGCTGGATCCTCTCATGGAGCAGGAACGTGCACTGGAACGACGTGCACATGGTGCTACAGAGCAAACTGACCCGTCGTGACGACTGAAGAAGTCTGTATCCTGCTCTGTTAGATGTGCTGACAGAGCAGCTTACGTACGTCCTGCTGATGTTGACCCCGACAGCCCTGATTGGTCAGATGGGCCTCGTCGCACAAAACAAGTTTATCGAACCGTTACTCTACCTGCATTTGGAGTTTAGACAAAATTCATGGTCGTTTACACAGAAAGTGTTTTAGTTGCAGCACAGTCTGCACACATGGCAGCAAAAATATACTTGAATGCACAACAACAAATTAAATAAAAGTGGGACCGTTTGCTTACAGGACTCAGCCGCTCTTCAGCTGTAAATGGTTTAAATGGCTCTGTGCTGTGAGGGTTGAATGACATACCTCTCAGCTGACTCTGTTTATACACTACAGAGCTCTGAGAGACCATCTGTCCCAGATGTTTTATCCAGCTGAACAGGACATAAAAACTTGTACGTGAATCATCAAAGTGTTCTCCAGCATGTCTGCAAACAACAAGTCACCACAAAGTCCATTTGTCCTGCAGTGAGTGTTTTTAATGCATCACATGCATGAAATATTGCACAGCGAAGTTGCTGCAGGATTCATAACAGAATAAAAGAAATCTGACCCTCCATTGTGGCACCTGCAGTCCAGTCACACACCAGACTCATTCAACATGAGACGAGCCCGAAGAGGCAAGCTGTCAGAAAACTCTAAACACCTGAAACAACAGCACGAGCTGAGAGTTGACGCCTGGCTGTTTGATGAGTCTGGAGCATCCTTTCCACACAGACAGACAGCAGGGTCCATCGGTGACGTGTTCAGTTAAACACCCTGCTTCAGGTTCTGTCTCCATGGTAACAGCAGGGCAGCATCCAGCCCTCCTGAGCAGGATGCTCCAAGCCAAGAAAGTCCAGCCTCACTATGAAGTCCACTCCACAGAGAGCGGTCACGGCGCAGCATCGCTACAGTGTCCTCCAAACGAAACGTGAATCACGCCACACACAGACACTCATCTCCACGTGGCCTGCTGACTGTACCACAGGAGGGAGGTAAGCCTGTCCTGCCCGGGCCTCACGCGGTATGAATGAACTGACAGGTCCTGACGGCTTCATTCCTAAAATCAACGTTTTTTATCCACATATAACTGATGGGGTGGGCAGCCTACGCCAAAGTCTATAGGAAAAACGGCTAATTTTACCCGGTGCGATCGGCAGCAATCAAACACAGTGCACGCACGCACAGTAGACACGTGCCCCTCTTTCCTAAATGCACTCTCCAGTCGCCATGAAAGGATAAGTTTGATTATCGAGAAGGACATTTTAATCTTGTTTAAAGGAGTAAAAACTGCACATTTCGGGTTTGGAGATGGTGGGAAGAGAGACCGACAAGCCGGAAGAAGAAGGGGGAGAGTAAAGAAAGTAAAGCCCGTGTGTGGATGTGATGCACGCCGAATTTAAGCTCACTTCGTCACAGATAAATTCACCCTTCTGTGTTACTGCAGCGGCTTCACAGACCTGCCTGGAGCATGTTCGCGTATAATTAGCCTATTTTTGAATGCATTTTGGCGCAACGCGCATCATTACTTCACTTCCTGGCAGCAGCGTGGTCCCTAAAAAACAAAAGCGGTCGGCTGCCAGCCTTTTGTCTGCGGCCGGGTGAGCGGCCTCCCCGGGGACAACCGGGGACTGGTGAGGCGGCCCGGAGGCTTCCCTGACAGTGGACACCATGTTGGGTCCAGAACTTCTCCGCGGGCTGCGAGCCGTCCGAGCCCGCGGAGGAGGCGCTAGCCGCCGGCTAACAGGTACTCTTCAGGGGGAACTTACAGATGTGAGGAGCGGTCTCATCTGTTCGCGCTCTTCCTCCATTTCCAGCGCAGGCTCCTCTTCCTTTCACCCGGGAGCTGCTGGATCATCCGAGTTTAGAGTGTAGCCGCCGGCTCCCGGTCCTTCTCCGCCTCCTTCTTCTTTATTCTTAAGGCTTCTCCGCCGCCACTACTTTACGTCTGCCTGGAATATATTAACTCCAGCTGTAAGTCCCGCCCCTTTTTGACTGGCAGTTCCGCTTTCCAATGACGTGGCGGCGGTGGTTTTACTACCACCAATCGGCGAGCGGGAGCGTGCAGTGGGCGGAGTCGTGCCGGTAACAAAGCGTGAGCTTCCCTTCAGTTTGTTGGTTTTAACGAAAACTTTCCGACGAATCCGGTAAAAACAAGCAGCGAAGAAAGCGGACTAGTCCGCGCAGTTTTACCTTCATTTAAACCGGTAATCGTAAAGTCTCAGAGGGAAAGCCTGCGCTGTGCACCCGCTGTACCTCCGACCTGCCGAAATGATAAATACTATTAAATATAAAACACGATATCAATGACAGTATAACAGAATTATAAATAATAAACAGCATGTAATAACAGTTCGTCGTACAGACCTCTGCTGATGAATATTAATATTTCCTATACTTTATTACACGTTAGCGGAGTTTTTGAGCTGTGGTCGTTCAAGGGAAAGGTCAGAATGCTTCTCCTTCCTAACTCTGATTTAACCAATATTAATATTTATAAACGCTGCTCACTGCTGCGCATACGCAGCAGTATGTATGCATGTATGTATGTATGCATGCATGCATGTATACATGTATGCATGTATACATGCATGTATGCATACATGTATACATGCATGTATGCATACATGTATACATGCATGTATACATGTATGCATGTATACATGCATGTATGCATACATGTATACATGCATGTATGCATGCATGTATACATGTATGTTGTTTAAAGCAGATTCTGACAGAAGCGTTTAAAGATGTTTTCAGAGGAATCAGGAAAGTCCAAAGAGCTCCCATAAAAACGTCAACATCCAGCTGTGTCTCATTCAAAGGCTGTTTTTGTGCGTCAGGTCTGTGTTTGCATAAAGTCTGCTCTCGTACTCTGTTATTTCACATTTTCAGTAACAACAACAAAAAAATCTGGTTTGGAATAAGAAGGACAAACAAGTCGAATTCATTAATCAGAGGGTTTTGTTATAGTGTAAATTAATTTTATGTCTTCTGCTCTTGTGTCTTTGTCGTTTTGTTCCCCATAAACCTGATGGGCATGATCTACAGAGGAGCACGTAATCAGGAACAAGCTCCACATAACGACAGTCAGCTCTGATATTCATGCACAATCATTCAAAATGTTTCAGACAGGGAAGACAAATAAAATTACTACACAAAAACATTCAATTGTAAAATAATATAAAATACATGTTTGAGTAAACAAAATAGCGTCTCTTAATTAATCTGTAGAACGTGCAAACAAACTGGTGATTTCCTGCTTCTACGTTTCACAGAATTTTCAAGATTCAAGACGCTTTGAATCTTGAAAATTCAACAAAGCGTTGCAGGGTCTTCATCACTTGATGGATTCAGACCTGCAGCTCGTTTGAATCACACGTTAACCTGATAAACTCACACAGATGCAGATTCAGACCGAGGTCATGGTGAGGTCGCCCAGCTCTGTGCACTCGAGCTCTCATGCCCGACTGAGTTAAAATGAAGTGAGTTTGTCAGGGTGGTGAGTGCCATCAGAGACCAGAGGAACATGCGCCTATAAAACTTGCGCAACAAAACAGTGAGATTTATGGTCACAACCAGAAACGTTTGGAGAAAAGTGAAGAAAAGCTCCTTCTCTACTGTGAAGCTTGGAGGCAGCAGACCTGATGGAAGCTGTATGTAGCCCATTATCAGAAAACACTGCTGGGCTGTCAGACAAGCGCCAGGCCAAGTGGAGCCATTAGTGGAGGTCCTCCAGTCTCAGTCTTCTGACCTCAGTTTGAGTCGTTCTCAGGAAGAAAGCGAGGTGTGAGGAAATACAGAGCCATCCACAGCTGTTACAAAAACCTGTCTTTGATGCTAAAGGGCCAGTGCCCTGTATAAACACCTGAGGGTGGGTACACTTATAAACATGACCCCCGTTCACGTATGTGTCTGTAAAAATAGGCATTTTTCCCACTCTGTAGGACGGCTCATGAAGGCAGCAGTCTTCCTCCTGCTGTGGGAACTCTGAGAGATCCTAACGGAGTTCAGCTGTGGATGGAAAACAAAGAATAATTGTTACCGTGAGATTAAATCACGCTGGACGATTCGGCCCTGACACAGTTTTGCAGCAAACCGGCCTTCTCACGGCTTATCTGTGATTAGCAGATCAGTGTTTGTGCAGCGTTTCCCTCCTGCTGGAGCGGTCGGCCTCTGTAATCCTGACAGATTATTTCATTACAGAAAAGTCATTGTTGTTCCCACAAAGCCACAAAACAGCTCCTGGCAACCATCGCAGGCTTTTTCAGGGTTTTCCTTCAGAAAAACAACAGCGGAGGTGGTTTTACGTGATGCTGCACATCACTGCGGACTCAAAGAGGAACGCTTTGGTAGAGCTGGTCCAGCTGAGAAGCCGTCAGTGCTCAGAGGATTTATTGGTATTATGACACGAAAGGAGATGAGACGGGAGGCCTGGGCGCTCCGTGACACACCGAAGAACGTCCCTCATACTCGAGCGTCTCCCTGTGAGAGAAGTCTGGACGCAGTGTTGGGTTCATGAAGCAAATAATTATTATCACAAGAAACAGTCATGAAACCGTATCTCGATGTACTGAAACTCTTCGAATCATCAAGTCATTGTGAATCATGAGGTCAATAAAAGTGACAAAAACTATGAAACACACAGAGCATAAATGGATGTGACGGCGAGGCACACACGCCGGCGCCATCTCGCCCTCTCAAAGGGCGACTATGGATCACTGAATAAGTTGCTCGTCCATATCAGGAGCTTTTGTCACTGTTTTTTACAACCATGTTGTGTTTACAGTTTTAATCATGAGAAATTCAAAGTTTCTCAGTCGCTTCTGAGCTTCTTTTATTTCTAACCTGATAATAAACCCGAGGAAATAAAAAATCTGAAGTTTTTAAATCATATGACTGTAAAAAGCCAAAAACAAACTTCAAGAAAGACCTTCATCCATCGTTCTTCTACATGATTTCTCTTAATTGAGTCTGATTATTGAAATAACAACGAGAGAAGACAAAGTTTCTGCTCTGACGGCTGAGCTGCTGCTGGCAGTAACAGCAGTGATGCACACGATGGCTGCAGGCCGACAGCACGGCTCGGCTTCTACACCTGCCCTGTGATGTGTGGACTAAAGAAAAGCACAGGTTTCCTTTAAAGGTTCAAAGGTCACCGCACCCTTTCAAAACTCAGAGGTCCCAGAACGGAACCCTGAGGAACGCCTCATTTCCATGACAACGTTTACTGAGGACACATCCTGTTGTTTTGATGTTTAACACGAGTCTCCAACACAGGAAGTGGAAGAACGACCCAGAGAGAAGAGAGCAAACAGGTTAAAGTAACCACTGTACCTGTGACACACCAGCCTATAATAGTGTATTTAATATTGATTGTTACAATACTTGAACGTGTGATGTAGTTATTCAAAGTCATCCGGGCCTTGCTTACATGCTACATTAGGCTCAGGTCATTTCCTGCCGCTCTGCAGTTTAAAGCAGCGCCGCTCGTTCTGGTTTTCATTAGCAGAGCAGATTAAACGTGAGCTGTCAGCAGGAGACCCGAGCCTGCACAACTTTCTAATTAATATTTCAAACGACCTTTGACCTGCTGGGAGTTACATAACTCTGTCCTCTTTATTGTTCAGTCCTCGGCCTCTCTGTAAAGACATCACAGCGGTGCGCACGCTGCGAATCGTGAACATAAAGCCAAAGGAGAGCTGGAGCAGTTCCACCTTAAACTGCCTCAGACGTGTTTCCGATTATTTTCAGAAAGGCGGACGAAGCAGCGGGAGTAACATTCATCAGTGCACACGATGAAGTGCAGTCGTTAACATTAATCTGAGTTTAGCAGCCTCTCATTGTTTATTCAAACTAGAAATAACAAACAGGAGGCATGCATCCAAAAACTGTAGAAAGGCACACATCGCAGAGGAAGTGCAACAGGACTTGGTCTGTGCGTCCTGAGTGATGAGGGTTCCTCAGACCGTGGCTCAGGTTGGTGATGTGGGTGGGTGGGGGGGTAGTGTTTGCTGATAAGTTTAATATTTTTATTAAACCTGGCAGACGGCAGGTCAGAGTTTACCTGCATCGACGAGCTGCAGCTGCTGCGACGCTGTGTTTCATCTCCACAGCCTACCTGAGTGATGTGCCCACGGTGTACCATCCCGCTTCCAGCAGGGTGACGCTCCGTGTCACAAAGCTCAGATCCTCACAAACTGGTTTCTCAAACATGACACGACTTCCACAGCCACAGATCTCAGCAGAGCACGCTCGAGTGGAAGCAGAGCGGATACTAGCAAGATGTACCTAATAAAGTGTCCAGTGGGTGCACAATCCCAATTCTGGAAAAGTCAGGATGCTGTAGCAAATGTAAATAAAAACAGAATGCAATGATCTGCAGGTCTCAGAAATCCACGTTATCCACTCCAGAAAACCAAAACTCTAAAATGTTGGAAACCAAAGGCTGAAAAGTCACTGGGACTAGAAACCAGTGCCTGTGGAACTGGACCTGGAAGCTGGCACATCTGGAAAGGCTGAAATGTATAAGCACGTTTGAGAGCAACATCCAGATGTGTTCGAGCAGGGCCGTGCCGAACTGCAGACTGCGGTCCAGACCTTTGACCAGCTGCGAACATCCGGAGCATCATTGCAACAACAACAGGACGAAGCAGAGCCGGGCCCGCCGAGCAGTTGGAAACCTCCATCAGACCGGAACAGCTGCTGTCGTCGGCTCACAGACCATCACAGACCATCACAGACCATCACAGACCATCGCAGACCATCACAGACCGATGTCAGAGCGCAGACTGGTCCTGCTTTACAGACGTGACGCTGACATCAGACTCAGCACGAGCTCGTGTAACGAATCCTTCCCTCAGTTTAAATGTTTTCTAATTTGAATCAAATGTGACTTTACGACACTGGCTTTGATTGACAGCATCCTGACTTTTTCAGAGCTGCGGTTGTACACTACCCAGCAAACAATCAACAATGACGCAGAGAAACAGGAAGTGGGTTTATTTCAGAGGTTCTGCAGTTCAGTGTCAAACTCACCATAAAGCTTTGAAGCCTGAACACAATCAGCTGTTTGGCTGCTGTGGGTTCATTCTCCTGCTGCAGGACACGAGACAGTCAGCTGCTCCGATCTGCAGCTACACACTATAATCATCTAACACTGATCACAGAACCTAAAGTAACTCCAGGAAACAGAAACACTGTTGAATCCAACTCGTTTACTTAAGTTTAACATGAATGTCTAAAGTCTGTTTAATAAATACAGTTTGACACACACAGATCTGAGCCATCACAGCGACGGCTGAATCTCTGAAACACAAATAATTAACATTTTGTTCATTTGCAGCAGGAAAATTGTGTCTTGAGCAGCTGCAGTCATTACCCACAGTGCCGTGGGGCTCAGACCCACCACGCTGAGGAGCTTCTGCTCAGAACTTTGTGGACAGCTGCTGCGCTCTTCCTCCCTGCGGAGGATGAGGATGTTCGGTAAGTCCGGCCTCCTCCCACAGGTGCTGGGTGGAGGTGAGGGAAAAGGGAAAGGCAACCACACCAGTTCTCCTCCACCTCAGACCCAGTCTGAACCTCTGTCGCCCTCTGGTGTCCAGCAGCTCTCACTGCGACTCCGGACCACCTCCTGCGTCCCAGCAGCGGGTCAGAGGTCAGCCTGGCAGGCGGAGGCCTCTCTGCTGCTGGGCGGGGCTCGGAGTCAGCATCCTCCTCAGGTGAGCCAGGACCAGGTGCTTCATGCTGCCAGACTGCTTGGAGCGAGCCAGAGCAGTGGATTCTGGGAGCTCAGGTCTGTGGGGACGGACGGCGGCTGCGATTAGATCAGGTGATCTGTTTTTATTGGTTTGTTGTGTCTGTAGATGTGCGCGCCGTACCTGTTGAGCCTGCAGCGGCGTCCGCCTTGGAGGCCGAAGCCCTGCGGCCGGGGGCCCGGGGGCTGACGGGGGCCCCCGGGGGCCCTGAGGTTCCTGGACAGAGCGGAGAGAGAGTCTCTGTAGATGAGGCCGCGGCGGGTGGAGGTGACGGGGCAGTGCTGACATGTTACCAGCTGAAACGAGAGGAGGACATCCTTCAGAGGGATAACTGGTCACACAACGCGTACCAAACGTGGATTATTCCGCTGCTGAAAATAGTCCCTGGTCACACGCCCTGAGCAGCAGGACAGCTCGCTGCGTTTCAAGGAAGGAAGTTTAATCTACATGTTTGTGAAGGACGGACTGGATCAGCTGATCTCAGAGGACGCTGGGTCTAAATCGAGCGCTCCGTCTGCAGGACGGCTCCCAGGAGCCGCCGCCGCCGCCACAGACCTACTTCTGCTTTAATTAGACCTCGTTTACCAGCAGCAGCACACAGAGGCCACCAGATACAGGCTGCTTCCTCGCAGCAGCATCTGTCAGACCCATTTAAAGGTGGAGCATCGTCACATTATCCTGATGTGGTTAGAAAAACAACCAGGAAGCTGCTGCTGAGTCTCAGTGATTTGTTTTTACCTGGATTACTTTCTGTAAAAACTATTTCATGTTGGTGAGTTTAATTGAGATCAAAGATTAAACTCGTCCCATCTCAAAAAGCTCCTCTTTTTCTAAAAAGCCCAAAACTTTAAACAAATATAAAAATAAAAAATGTTCCTGAAACATTTTCTTCACTTTCTAAAAGTTTCTCAGCAACGTACAAAAATCATCTCCAAAAAGCGTCGACTAACATAAAACTTCCAGAGCTTGAATTTATTTTCCTTTTAATAAATGAAATGTTACTAAAACTTAAACTTACTTACTTTGCTGAAAATCAGTGAGATAAGAAAAGCTCCTGATTAAAAAGTGACAGGATCAAATATCAGACTCTTTGTTCTAAATATGAAGAAAGAAAAAAACAAACAGAGAAAAAGCTCTCGATGATCGAAGACACAAAATACACAAAACAGATGGAATAAAATGAAGATTACTCACTGAGACGAAGGCGGCCATGCTGCTGCTCTCACAGACCATCCAGCTCTGAGTGATATCATGCAGGGGGCGGGGCCACAGCCACACAATGATGTCATTATTTAAGACTTCCTGCAAACTGTAATCTAGAGGCAGATTACAGATTAGAGGACACACACACACACACACACACACACACACACACACACACACACACACACAGGATTTAAGGCTGATATTTGCAGGTCTGTGAGAACAAAGTTCAAAGGTCGTAACTGTATCTGACTGTAAACATATAAAACTATAACGTGCAGCGAGACAGTAATGGAGGCCTCGCCATCACCCGCGGCGTCCAGCTGTCGCCACAGAGGTCACATGGTGTCTCTGATATGAATCACGACTCTACAGCAGCTGCACAAAAACAGCAGTTATTAGGATCGTGTTTCACTCTCAAGTCTTCAGGTTTTTCACATCACGTCGCGGCGGCACCTTTGCTTCGACCTGATCTGTGCGTCTGACGACACGGACAGATGTTCCAGGTGTGCACACCTGCAGAGCACGCACAGCAGGTTTACCTGCACGTGACTGTGATAGATGGAATATGTACTGTTCTGTTTTTGTCCTGGATGCAGAAACAAACCAACGTGAGAAAAACTGAAACCCTGAATGAAACAGAAAACAAAGATGAGCCGATGAGAGTAAGAAACCTGTAACTCTGAGCAATCACAAAGCACGATGCCAGTTACTTCAAAGGAAAAAGAGACGAAGCAGCTGCAATAATACTACAGAGGGCACTGTGCAGCATATATTTACAGGTACATGTCTGCACACAACAGGCAGCAGAGGACAGGGGTGTGTGAAGGAGTTGGCCGTCCGACTACGGTCTGGAGTGTGGGGCCTCCCTGCTGCTGCGGAGTCGGGGCGGTCTGCCTCTCCCCACCGCAGGGAAAAGGGTAACACCACCTGGGTCTGGGTGCAGTTCCCCCCTCCAGGGGCAAGGGTACCTAGACCCGGTTTGTAGAGTACGCTTGGGGAGTGTGATTGTGTGTACAGCGTCTCTTTATGTCTGTCTCCACGTTGGTTGAGTGTGGAGTGAGTGCATATGAGAGCATGAGGGTGGGAATGGATGTTTGTGTCTGTGTGTGCCTGTATGTCTGTGTCTATATGTCAGGTTGGGTGTCAGACGCCACCTCTCTGGGGACATCTCAGGCCCTCCAAGGTTTGGAGGCCTATCTCCACCCACCACCACTTCCCCTGCCAGTGGCGGACTCCCTCAGGTGTCGGTGCGTTGGTGGTTCTTTGTGTCTGGGGGTGGGCGTCCAGGTACACACCGGCTCTCTCCTGGTGGCCGCTTATCGGGGCCTGGAGCCTGGGGCTTGCTCGGGCCACTTCGGAGGTGGGGTGCCCCCGGCCCCTCGGCCTGGGGCTCGGTCACTCAGGCACGGCTGGCTGCCGGCGGAGCTCACGGGCGCGTCACTGCAACTCCCCCCGGCTTCTGCTCCGCGGCTGCTGAGCGAGCTTACCGACTGTCAGTGTGAGCTGTTCTCCGTCTGACACTAATGTGAGCTCTGCTTAGAGTTTCATATCGAATGAGATGATGAGAGTTATTCGTCTGAGTTCTCTGTGTGACTGTTTGAGGATTCAACTTTATTGTCATTACACATGTATGACTACAGGAAAACAAAATACAGTTTGCAAGAGCAGTAAGTTCAGTAGGAGCAGATTATATACAGATACGGTTAGGATAACAGCTGGGAGCAGTTATGACAGATTATGTAGAAATGAGTATACAGATGTTTATATTGCTATATAGATGAGCAGATATACTGATGTGCTACATGTATACAGATGTGTCGATGTGTGGTAAAGTGAGTTATCACACATCGATGTATAATGTAATGATGTATAATCACAGCTCGAACACACCTGAGATTTTTTTAACAACAATGACTTTGAAGTCTTTGGTGATGCAGCTGTTAGACAGTCGTTAGATAAGAGCTCTCACAGTTACACAACAGGCAGGGCAACAAGGAGGATTACAGTGTGTGTGTGTGTGTGTGTGTGTGTGTGTAAGAGAGAGAGAGAAACAGGAACCCAGCAGGCAGTAATGAGGACATTAATTGTTGAATCTTAATGAGGGGAAACTGCACCCCCATGTGGACAAATTGTGAACTACAAGTGACGATCCCATTATGTAATACTTTGTTGTTGTTTTTAGCTTAAATTTAATTGTGAAAAAGCCTTTGTGTCACACCAAGATCAAGAAATATTAAACAAAATACGCAAGACAAAACTAGAATTAAATGAAATTATTAATAAAAAGACTAAATTCTTAGTACAAAGACTTCGCCTGCAAAATTATGAACACGGTAACAAATCAGGACAATTTCTTGCTAACCAGTTAAAAATCAATAAAGAAAAAACAACTATATGTGCTGTTAAAGATTTATCTGGGAACACAATATATGATCTTAAAAAAATAAACAACATTTTTAGGGATTTCTATGAAACTTTATATACACCACAAATAAACCCGTCTAAAAACGAAATTGATCAATTTCTCGACAACATAACTCTTCCAAAGTTATTAGACACCCAAGCAGTGGCACTGGATTCGCCACTGACGCCAGGTGAACTCCAGGAAGCCTGATAAGTATGCCCAATAATAAGGCTCCAGGTCCAGATTTTTACAAAGAATTCTGGACAACCCTGTATTTCCTTCAAGCTATCGTCCAATAGCCCTTATTAATGTAGACCTTAAAATAATCTGCAAAGCTCTCTCAAAATGTTTTTGAGAGAGCTTTGCAGTTGCATCTTTCTTGGCCTTAAGACAACAATTCTGATGGCTAAAGATCCAAACGGGACACACACACAAAAATAATTTTAATTGTGATACCAAATCCAGATGAAAGTGTTTTTACATGATGTTTAAAAAAATGAGGAAGCTGATCTCTGTTTTCTGAATTTACTCTTTCCTGTTTTAATTCCAGTCAAACTAATTTAAACAGCACAGACGGGACGCGCTGTCCTTTAAACAGGTTACAGGGATCATTTAAATGGACGCTGACTGTAAAACACGGCTCAGAGCGAGCTCAGCCTCATTTGACTTTCAAACTGACTGCAGATGAGATCAGGAAGCAGAGCCTGTAGCAACAACACTGCTCACAGCCACACCACTGTTACACACAGCTGCAAGTGTTGGATAACAAAGAGCTGCATGGAAAACACGTGCAGAGAAACAGGTTTAAATAGGTTAGCTGTGAGCGTCTGTTAGAGGAAAGAAAGGCACAGACGGGTGGACACATTTGTGAGAACAGATAACAGGACAAAATAATACATTTTCTGGATTTTTCTATTCTCATCAGAAAATGTTAAAAAAAGTCACTGATTTTAAAATATGTCCCAGTTCCTCCCAAAGACCTTTGTTTCCCTAAAATAACCTCGTCCATTAATTACTGTTTGACTCGATTATCCCCGCGGGGGGGAGCAAGTCCACAGAAGCGCCTGATGAAGGTGGAGAGGAAGAGCGTTTGGCAGGAGGTGGCCTGCACTCTGATAGCTGAAGCGCTGCGTGTAGAAGCAGAGTTGCTAAAAGAAAGAGCTGAGCACCTTTATTGTTATTTTTAATGGACTCATCACTGTCATCTGGCTGTGTTCCGACTGTCTGTAAACATGCAGTCGTGCAACCTGTTACCAAGAAAAGCAGCCTTGATCGTAACACTCTAGCAAATTACAGGCCGATTTCTAAACTCCCTTCATGTCAAAAGTCTTAGAGAAACTAGTGCTTCAGCAACTACAGACCCGCTTAGAGAGAAACGGTATAAGTGATAAACTCCAGTCTGGATTTAGACCGCGTCACAGCACCGAAACTGCCCTACTAAGAGTTTTCAATGACCTTCTCATCGCCGACTCTGGGCGCTCTGCGGTCTCAGTTCTATTGGATTTGACTTCAGCCTTTGACACGGTTGACCATGAAATCCTTTTGGCAAGGTTGGAACAAGTAGTAGGCCTTAAAGGAAATCTCTCATGGTTTAAATCATATTTCTCTGAGAGGTCGTTCTCTGTCATGATGGGAAAATATTCCTCTTCTTCTGCCCCTCTTTGCTGTGGTGTGCCCCAGGGCTCGGTGCTGGGTCCTGTGTTGTTTTCTCTGTACATGCTGCCCTTGGGCTCCATTTTTGAAAAGCATAAAGTCTCTTTTCACTGCTGTGCTGATGATATTCAAATCTACCTCCACCTGACTGGGGATGTTTCATCTTCACTACATCCTCTGTTTGATTGTCTGAGCGATGTCAAAGACTGGTTATCACGTAACTTTCTTACTTTAAATGAAAAGAAGACAGAAATTATTGTTTTTGATAGAAATATGCCTCTGGGACAACTGACCGGCACACTGGGGCCTGTTGCTAACCACCTCACTGATGCTGTTAGGAATCTTGGAGTTTTCATGGATAGCTCCTTCAAACTAGATAAACAGGTTTCTACTGTGGTAAAAACCAGCTTTCACCAACTACGCCTAATTTCTAAGGCTAAACCTTACATACCACACAAAGATCTGGAGAAACACATTCATGCTTTCATCACTTCAAGACTGGATTATTGTAATTCGCTCTACTTATGCCTCCAGTCTTCTCTTCTTCAGCGATTGCAGCTGGTCCAAAATGCCGCAGCACGTCTCTTGACCGGCACTAGAAAGTACGACTCCATCACTCCTGTTCTGGCCAACTTACACTGGCTTCCTATTAAATACCGAATTGATTTTAAAATTTTATTGTTTGCTTATAAAATCCTAAACAATATGGCACCTGACTACTGATCTCTGTCTGTAGCCCTCAGAGAGCATTGAGATCATCGGGCCAGCTGCTCTTAGTGCAACCTGGTCTCGGCTGAAGACCAGGGGAGACCGTGCCGTTGCTGCACCCAGGTTATGCAATACTCTTCCTCTTCATGTTCGTGCATCAGATTCCATTCAGTCTTTTAAATCACGCCTAAAAACGTATTTGTTTAACCTGCCATTCAGGGCGAATTAGGGTAATTTACATCTGGCTCTGCATTTAGATTATGTAATTATTTTATATTTTATTTATTTTATTTATATCTGTAATTTATATTTTATATTGTGATTTTTTTTTTATCTGTATCAGGATTTTACTGGAAAGCACTTTGGTGTACTGCGGTCTTTAAAATGTGCTATATGAATACATTTTGATTGATTGATTATTGTCATCAGCTGATCAGAGGAAAGCACGTGTTTAATGTGCACGCCGACTGAAGCCGAGGTCAGTTCGTGGTTGGACGTTTCTGACCACAGGAAATATCATCCAGGTTTAACAGCTGACGGCTTCTCTCCCGTCTGTCCGAACGACCACACCAAGTACAAGATGAGACATTTCAGATGTGACGACAGGATCAAAGATGAATCGAAGCTCTGACAGATCGATTTGGTGCTTTTAGCTGCAGGAGCTCGCACAGTCGCGAGGCCCCAGCCACACCTGCACTGATGTGCATGGCATGCAAATGTCTTCCAAATCACTGCGAGTTTGACTCACAAATGATCGTTTCCATACCTGAAGGACAGGAAAGAAGGTGACTGTGGAAAACTCCCCACAGTCAGCCGCTGACCGCAGACCGGCAGGTAAGACTCGGGTTTCTCCTCAAAGGCACAAATTCTGATTTTGACCCGTTTGCAGCTCGATCGATCACAGAGCCGTTTGTTGTTTCACGCTTCTTCAGATTTGATTGAACATTAGCTCGGCCCGGTTTTCTTTTTCATACATTTGTATTTTGATAAAATGTTTTTGTACTTTTAAAATATTTGACTTTATTGCATGTGATCTATTTTCTGATTTATTATTTAAGCATTAAACGTGTTTGAGTTTGTGTTTGCAGTTTTTCAGTGTTTCCTGATATTTTTCCTTTGTGTCGACAGAAGCTTCATATCAAACGCACACAAAGCCACTTCTGTAATTTGATGATAAACTGAGGTAAATGTGACGTCATATCTCAGATGATTTTGAACTCAAAGTTAAGCAGCAGCAGGACATTAACCTCATGTGATCCTTTGTTTCTTTACGTGTCTTTGTACGTCGCAGGGAGACGTTGGTGTTTTTCTTCCATCATGTATCCTTTGGTCCTCCTGCTGCTGCTGGGAGCGAGGAGCTCAGGTAAACGCGACGATCAGCACACCTGGGCTTCTTTTGGGTCACCTGCAGTTTGGGGTCATAGATGCTACATGTGAAATATTACAGACTGTATGAAGAGTATCACTCCTCCCACCTGCTCACTGCAAAAGAGCTTTAGGATCCAAATTATAAGTCAACAGTGCAATAGACTCAATACTTGAAATGTGCAATTCAATTGTATTTTTATTTTTTATTCCTATTTATTCTATTTATCCCCTTTGTATATTTTATTTATATTTGTCTCTGTGTGTGTGTGTATATATATATATATATATATATATATATATATATATATATATATATATATGTATATGTGTATATATATATATATAAAAAAAAACAGTTCTGTAACTGTAACTTCGGTCGTTGCTGTGCTTTTTGGAAGTCGAATTTCCCAGAGGAACCCACCCGAGGGATTAATAAAGTTCTATCTTATCTTATAATAAGAATTCAAAACTCAAACCGAACATTCATTACTGACATTTAATCTTGACATTATTGTCATTAACCCATCTTTACTAACAAACTGCAGCTTGTTGGAACCCATCATTTTATTCTCCAGTATAATCTGCATGCTTACAGTTTGATCTGAAACACTGATAATCCAACTGTGAACCTGCAGTTCCCCTTCTGTCCACCAGAGGCTTCAGCGTAGATGCCACTGTTAACATGAGCATCAGAAATAAACACGTTTACAGCCCGATGTGAAACATAAGCTCCTTTTCCATTAGTACAGGGGTGGGCAATCCCAGGCCCCGAGGGCCGGGGTCCTGCAGGTTTTAGATCTCACCTTGGGTCAACACACCTGAATCACATGATTAGTTCACTACCAGCCTCTGGAGAACTGAAGACATGTTGAGGAGCTAATTTAGCCGTTTAAATCAGCTGTGTTGGTTCATGGACACATCTAAAACCTGCAGGGACACCGGCCCTCGGGGCCTGGAGTTGCCCACCCCTGCATTAGTACCTCCTCGGATCCACTCGCTCCGGTTTCCAGGGTTTCCCATTAGGTCATAGTACCCGGTACTATTTCAGCACCTGCTCAGCCGGGGCTCCAAGCCATCCAAACACGCACTAAAATGTGACGTCGTCAGACTGCACGCCACCGATTGGCTGGTCGGTAGCATCTCGTTCACCAAAATCAAAACCGCCATTTATGAAACTCGGGAACGAAGGAAATGGCTAACAAACAAGAGTGTGAGGAAAGCCACAGACCGAGCGGCGGTCTTACGTTCGCTTCGACCTCCACCTTTGCTGTAGTGTTTGTGTCACATAATAATGACGTCGCAGACATGTTTCTATGACGACAAGCATGTGCACACGGTCGTGGTGGGTTGCAAAGGAAAAGCAGTCAACCCGGGCAGATAAAGGGGAAAAGGGCTGCAGATGCTGCGTCTTCATAACAACAGAGGGGGGGCTTTTCTATTCCTGCTCAGCTGATCGAGTGTACCTGAGTTTCTGTGCTCGGCTTAAACGTGTCGCTCGAGCTTCAACACGGCTTAAAAGCAGGGTGTCAGTCTAACGTCATCCCTGTTAGCCTTCAGCTTTTCTGCTCTTTGGTCTTTATGAAAATAAACAGAAGCTCCACCCACCTGCTCTCAAACCAGCCAATGAAGTGAAGGGCTCTGTTTCAGGGGCATGGACACTTCCTCTGAGGCGGCGATGGGTGTGTTCAGTCTGTAGTCTGCTTGTTGCTATAGAAATGATCACCTGACTGAAGTTTTCAAGCTTAGCTGCTGTTCAATATGATAATCAGCTGTGGTTTAAAAACAAAAATGGTGATGGCCAAAAGGTGTCAAAGGCCGGCCACGGCCATCTTTAATATACAGTCTGTGATCTTTTGTCCGTGTTTTTACATGTTCTTGATGCCATTTACATTTACCCACTCGATCACCTGCACAGTTTATTCTGTGAGTCAGTGAGACCTGCTGTGATGCATGGACACAAACGTCGTAGCACGATGACAAAGACACGGGCTCGATGTTCATGAGCGGGAAGGAGAGGATCAGAAATGAGTCAGAGGGACGAGGTGGTTTGAGGGTGGAGGATAAAGATGGAGCTGCAGGCAGGAGGAAAGAGGTGATGCAGAGGGTTGGTGTGACAGAGGAGGATGCTGGGATAGATCAAGCCAAATTTAAATCAGGCAGGGTTTTTGATTTTCAGAATATTTCTGCTGAATCATCCAGAATTCTCTTTTTATTTGGAATAATTTTCACCAGAATTCCTGAAAATGTGGTAGAAAGGAAGGACAAAGACGGTTCTGTTTCTTCCTCATTAAACAGCTGCTGTGTTTTCTTTCACCAGAGTCCACGGGCCCTGTGCCTTACGACACCGTTGGCCAAAACTTTATCGTTGTGTTTCCGGAGAACATCGCCAGCTACTACCCCAGCCTGCCCACAAACATGGTCATAATCACTGCTTTGAAAAACGGGACAACAGTCCGAGTTCAAGAGTATGACAAGGTCCTGCACGCTGGAGTTGTTTGGAATTTCACCGTGAATGAAGAGCTGGAACTCGGGAAGCAAAACATCTCCAACAAAATTCTGACCATTGACAGCAACAAAGATATCACCGTTCAAGCCATCAGCCGTAAAGAAGACAGTCTGCAGACTGCTGTCGTCATACCTACAGACAACCTCGGCACAACGTACCTCATCCCACCAATACCCACAATTCCCGGCACAAACAATTATCAGGACTTAGTTGTGCAGACGGTGACGGAGCGAGGCCCGTTCAGAATCATCATCGTCAACGGTGTTCAGCAGCAAAACAACGTGAACGTCGGAGGATTAAAGACGCAAGAAGTTTCCCTCCAGTCAGGCCAGGTTGCTCAGATCTGGTTGAATGAGAGTGCAGGGTTTAAAAACGTGACAGCTGAAAAGCCAGTGGCCGTCCTCTTTGGCCACCCCTGTGCCGTCCAGCGCTACTGCAGCTGCGGGCTGCTGTACACCATTCTGCCGCCAGCCCCAGGCAGGACGCTGAAGTACTTAGTTCCTCCATTTCTGGCCCAGGATGCCGCGGGAGAGACGATGGTACTTTTGGCACAGAACGATTCCACCAGCGTCACGCCCTACGCCTCAAGCTCACCGACGTATGATGTAGCCGGCACAGCCATCCTCTACCGGCCGGGATTACTTCTCCCTCTGATCCCAACAGCAAACTTTGCCTGCTGCTTTGTGGTCACAGCATTATCCACGATCTCCAAGAACTACGCCGTGATCGTGGTCAGCAGTAACGTCACCGACGGGGTTCGTGTTGGAAATAACCACATATCAAGTGCAGCCTGGACGAAACTGGAGGGGACTGATTACAGCTCGATACAAGTTCTTCTGAGTTTGGGTGAAACTGTCATCTGGCACACTTCCTCCAAAATGGCCGTCTACTTTAGCGGGAACAATGGAAGCACTTTGTTTGGGAACCAGGCACCTGTCGTCAGTTCAAGCCCAGGTGAGGAACTGCTGCTGATTTCCACAGTTAGTGATAATATCCACTGTGTGCAGGACACGTCATATGTACCCGTGCATCTAAAAAAACAAAGATCATGAAAAAAGTTTGGTTTGTAATTTAATGCAGACTTTTTATTGTGATGCTTACGTCATTAAAATCAGACGAGATCAGTCGCAGGACTCTCAGTACAGAAACGTCCAGCCTCTGAAGCGTGCTCACCTGAGCGCTCAGCTTGTCCTGCTGAGGTCTCACTGAAGCACAGCTGCTTACAGGCCTTCAGCTTGGATTGGTGTGTCAGATGTTTGGCCTCTCCCACTGATTTGGGGTGTCAGGTCAGGTGAGCTGTGGGCGGGTGCTAAGTCCTTAAAGTTCGTCAGCAGATGGCACACGGCCCCGAATCATCACCGACCGCAGACTCAAGCATCTAAGTGTCTGCTCGTCAAGAGTCCGGGAGCCTGATGCTGCCTTTCATTTCCAAGAGAACTTGGACAGAGCAACAGTCCCGTTCTTTCCCTCTTTAGTCCAGATAAGATGTCTCTGATGCTGTCGTGGGTTCAGGAGTGCTTTGATAGTAGGAGCGTGAGGTGGCTCCTGATGCTTGGACACCAGCCTCGGTGCACTCCACAGGAAGATCTCCCACGTTTTGTAGAGCTGCAGGCTTCATTCCCGTTTACCTTCCATTAATATGCTGCACTGTCAGTACAGCCAGCCTGACTCCACCCTCCCCGTGGAGCCTGTCGGCGATCTTCGTCTGGACAGGAGTGTTCCTCACGGTTGTGAGGCCTGAACTAGAAGGATAAATGGTAAATGGCCTGCATTTGTAAAGTGCTTTACTAGTCCCTAAGGACCCCAAAGCACTTTACACAATCATCCACACACACATTCACACACTGGTGATGGCAGCTACATTGTAGCCACAGCCGCCCTGGGGCGCACTGACAGAGGCGAGGCTGCCGGACACTGGCGCCACCGGGCCCTCTGACCACCACCAGTAGGCAACGGGTGAAGTGTCTTGCCCAAGGACACAACGACAGAGACCGTCCGAGCCGGGGCTCGAACCGGCAACCTTCCAAACTGCCAACTCTTGAGCCACGATCGCCGCTGCAGCTCACACATGTGAGCCATGATCAGCAAAATAAAGCAGAAATAAATAAAGAATCCAGAAATGTTTACCTTTGAAGCTAAACTTTGATTTATATAAGTGGGAAAAATGGGACTCAAGAATGGAAACACAAACGTCAGACGCACAGAGCAGTGATGGAGCTGCGATAACAACAACAACTGAAATACAAACTAGAACAGATTTAAAGAAAGAACCCGATGAGAGCAAACAGGAGCCCAGGGAAAAAGCAAGCGTCGACTCTTTAGCTGCTTCCTTCCAATAAATGTGAACGACTGCACCCTAAACTTTACGCCTCGGACGTTTGCTTTAATGTTTAGTCTTGTGAAACCTCTGATTTCAGCCTTTTCTTCTTCTTCTTCCCGAACAGATTTCAGGGGCTGCGCCGTGACCCCCGAGGTTCTAGACTTGGAAGAACAACCCAGCGACTGGCGTGAATCTTTTAAAGCCTGCGCTGATCGCAACCTAGAGCTGCTCTGCCTGTCAAGCGCCGACCTCCAGAAACAGATCTATGGCAAACTTTACCAGAACAGGTCTTTAACTGACAACACTGTACAAGAGGTGTGGATCGGCATGCGGCGCAGCTCGCTGAACGGGGAGTGGTTCTGGGTGAACGGGGACAGCGTCAACAGCACCACCTGGGGTGACGGCGAGCCCGGTGGGGTGGAGGAAGGCCAGTGCACCATCATGAGTCTGGGAAACGGCACGGGCTTTGAGTGGAGCGACGACGACTGCTGCATGGATGCTCATTATATCTGCTACAAGGAGCCGGAGCTCTTCCCCATATAGGACAGGAGCTCTGCAGCTCTGCACTGTCGTTAGTTTCACTACACATCCTGTTCACGTATAAGCATGCTGTAGCTGCCAGTCACATTTTATGGCTCTGTAGAAGAAAAACATGTACTCTAGTTTAGTCTGAGGGTCTCACGCTCTGCTTGGTGAGACACCTGAACAGCAACCAGCAGCATCTTAGTCCTGAAAACCGAAGCAAATGTGTAACTAAGAAAGTTTCACTTTGCAGAGGATGTTCCTGCTGATCTGACTGGGAAATGTTACGATCGTTGGGAACCAGTATGCAGCATCACTGGTTTCCTGTTTGATTGTAATCTGAGGAGAGTGAGCTGTTATTTGTCACTATTTAAAGTGTTTGAGCTTCGTGTGTTTGTAATAATCGGCTCTGCAGAAGCTTCAGCAGAGTGATGCTAACTCGTATTTACTGTTTGCTCTTAGATTACGGTTTCTGGGATAAACGATCAGCTGCTGATAGAATACTTTTCTATAATAACTGAAGATGTAAATTCAAGTGTGATTTTATTCTTTAAGGAGTCCTAAACCGAGCTGAATGTAAGTTTACAGGTAACCTCGTCATCCTGATGCTTTATATTATTTACCGGTTTGAAGTCAGCAGAGTTTGCATGTTGAACTGTTGAATCTGCAGTCTGATTGGTCAGAATCATCTATGCACCAGTTTTATTGTAAAAATGATTATTCCAGTCAATCATGGACTCAGTGACACATCAATAAATCTGTTTTGCTGTGACAAACTGGACGCTGGTGTCTTTTATTTGTTCCCAGTACAGAAACGTCCAAAACGATTCACATCTTTACACCTTTAAACTCTAAATGTTCTTTATTGTCAGGCTAACAATTTAAAGACTTCAGTAACTTTACTGTTAAATGGATTTAATGTCCAACAACAACATTAATGAGCAAATTTCAACAAATATTAAGTTTGCAGATGATGTGCATCTTTATTCATCAGTTGTTTCAGACTTTATTTCCTCAAGTTTCCTGTAAAAACCTGAAATCATTTGGTAATTAAAGGCAAGGCAAGTTTATTTGTATAGCACAATTCAACAACAAGGTGATTCAAAGTGCTTTACAGAGACATTAGAAACAAGAACAAATAAAAAGCATGATTTAAAATTGATTAAAACAAGCAAATAAACTAACTAATTAACAAACAAACAAACAAACAACAGTATATAAAATCAAAACAGATAAAATCAGAGATAAAATCAGTAGTTAAATGTAAGTTTTGAAATTTAAGCTTAAAGTGTGGATTTGGTGCTTTATTCAAATGCAGCTGAGAACAGGTGAGTCTTCAACCTGGATTTAAATAAACTGAGTGTTTCAGCTGATCTGAGGCTTTCTGGGAGTTTGTTCCAGATATAAGGAGCATAAAAGCTGAATGCAGCTTCTCCGTGTCTGGTTCTGACTCTGGGAACTGATAAAAGACCGGATCCAGATGACCTGAGGGATCTGGAAGGTTCATACTGGTTCAGGAGGTCACTGATGTATTTTGGTCCTAAACCATTCAGAGCTTTATAGACCAGCATCAGAACTTTAAAGTCTATCCTCTGACGGACAGGCAGCCAGTGTAAGGACCTCAGAGCTGGACTGATGTGGTCCACTGTTTTGGTCTTAGTGAGGACTCGAGCAGCAGAGTTCTGAATGAGCTGTAGTTGTCTGACTGATTTTTTAGGTAGACCTGTAAAGATGCTGTTACAGTAATCAAGCCTACTAAAGATGAATGCATGGACTAGTTTTTCCAGGTCCTGTTGAGACATCAGATCTTTTATCCTTGATATATTCTTGAGGTGATAGTAAGCTGACTTTGTTATTGTCTTAATGTGTTTTTCTAAGTTTAGGTCTGCATCCATCACTACACCCACATTTCTCGCCTGGTTTGTGGTTTTTAGGTGTATAGATTGAAGTTCTCTGGTGACCTGTAATCGTTTTTCTTTGGCGCCAAAGACTATTACCTCAGTTTTGTTTTTGTTTAGCTGGAGAAAATTGTGGCACAACCAGTCATTGATTTCCTCAATGCATTTACCAAGAGCCTGTACAGGGCCTCGGTCTCCTGGTGACAATGTGATATATATTTGTGTGTCATCTGCATAGCTGTGATAGTTTATTTTGTTGTTCTTTATAATCTGTGCCAGTGGGAGCATGTAGATGTTAAACAGAAGGGGTCCCAAGATGGAACCTTGGGGAACTCCACATGTGATACTTGTCTGCTCAGATGTGAAGTTACCTATTGATACAAAGTATTTCCTGTTTTCTACGTATGTTTTGAACCAGTTTAGTACAGTTCCTGAAAGACCTGCCCAGTTCTCCAGTCGTTTGAGTAATATGTTGTGGTCAACTGTATCAAATGCTGCACTGAGATCCAGTAAAACTAGGACTGACATTTTTCCACTGTCTGTATTCAGACATATGTCATTAAACACTTTGGTCAGAGCGGTTTCAGTGCTGTGGTTCTGTCTAAAACCTGACTGGAAGGCATCGTAGCAATTATTCTGTTTTAAGAAGTAACTGAGCTGTTGAGAAACTGCTTTTTCAATGATCTTACTTAAAAACGGGAGATTTGAGATCGGCCTGTAGTTGTTCATTTGTGTCTTGTCAAGATTGTCCTTTTTCAGTATAGGTTTGATTACAGCAGTTTTTAGTGATTCTGGAAACACACCTGATAATAAAGAAAAGTTGACGATCTGTAACAGGTCTGACTCTAAAGTCTTTGAGACCTTTTTGAAAAAACTTGTTGGCAGGACATCTAAACAGCAGGAGGAGGAGTTCAGTTGACCTAAGATGTCCTCCAGGTCTTTGCTGTTAATAGGTTGAAACTGTTTCATGGTGTTTAAACAGTTTTTCGGTGGACACAGTACATATCCTGGATCTGCTGTTGATGTACCAACTGCTTGTCTAATCTTTTGGATTTTGTCTGTGAAGAATTTGGCAAAGTCATTGCAGGCCATGGTCGAATGAAGTTCAGCTGCCACTGACACAGGAGGGTTTGTTAGCCTGTCAACTGTAGAAAATAAGACCCGAGCATTATGGCTGTTTTTAGTGATGATGTCAGAGAAGTAGGACCTCCTTGCATTCCTCAGTTGTAAATTATAATTGTGAAGTTTCTCTTTATAAATGTCATAATGAACCTGGAGGTTTGTTTTTCTCCATCTGCGCTCAGCTTTCCTACACTCACCAGTGTGGAGTTTCTCCATGGAGACTTTTTCCTTCCAGAGATAACCTTCACCTTAATGGGAGCAATAGTGTCCATTACATTTAACATGTTAGCATTGAAGCTATTGACGAGCTCATTGACTGACCCTCTGGACAGGTCAGGTGTTAATGGGAAGACCTGGTTAAAAATTGCACTACTGTGTTCAGTTATACACCGTTTTGTGATCACTGTTGGTGATATATTTGTGTGGGCTGAGATTTTACTTTCAAAGAAAACACAGTAATGATCAGACAGGCCCACATCAGACACAGTAACCTTTGAAATGCTCAGGCCTTTGGAGATCAGTAGGTCAAGAGTGTGTCCTCTATTATGTGTGGCCTCTGTTACATGCTGAGTCAGCCCAAAGTTGCCCAGAGTGTTACTCAGGTCTTTAGTCCCTTTGTCCTGAGGGTTGTCCACATGAATGTTAAAATCCCCAACAATAATTACACAGTCAAAATCAACACAGATCACAGACAGCAGTTCACTGAGGTCATTAAAAAAGTCTGTGCAGTATTTGGGAGGCCTGTAAACATTAAGAAACACAACTTTGGATGGGGCCTTCAGCTGTAAAGCCACATATTCAAAAGACTGAAAACTTCCAGGAGATAGCTGCTTACATTGAAATGATTCATTAAATAAGACAGCAACCCCTCCTCCTCTCCTGCTCGCCCTGACCTCACTGATAAAACTGTAGTTAGGAGGGGTCGTCTCGATGAGAACAGCTCCACTGTTACTTTGGTCCAACCAAGTTTCAGTTAAAAACATAAAATCAAGGCTGTGCTCAGTGATTAAATCATTAATTAAAAATGTTTTCCCAGCTAGAGATCTAATGTTTAATAAAGCCAACTTAAGTGTTTTAGAGGTATTACTTGTCCCCTCGTGTTTGGGAGCAGTCTGTGGCACACAAGGTATGTTTACTATGTTTAAAGATCTTTTAGAGTGCAGCTCTCTGTGTTTTGACCAGGCCACATGTCTCCTGTCACCTAAGAGTACAGATATTTTAAAACCTTCTAGTAAACAGGGTCCCAGCTTCTCCTGGGAAAAGTCACCACTGCCATAATCCTCACAGCCCGGACCCTCCACACATCACGCATCAAACTGCGGAGACAGAGCATGAAGAGGAACTAAGGGGGGCGAGGCTGGGCAATGTGACTTCGATTGCTTTGTTGAGGGTGGGGCTCGATGGCGAACCTTTGGCCGCTCTGGTGGGGGGTTTATGGGGGACAAAAAGGGATTGGGACGGGGGGTAGATCTGAGCCCAGCATTGACCCGCTCCATCATCTCCTCAGTGAATTTCAGGTGTGGGGAGGAGGGAGAAAGGGAGGGGGAGGAGGGTGATGGCCTGTCAGGGGTTTGGGGGACTGGGGAAGATCGTGGTCCCTTGTCCTGGTCGTTGGTGTTGTTGAGAGAGTTGGAGGCAAATAGGGACCCCTCTTCTTGCCTTAGATGTCTCTCCTTTCTGAGGCTCTTCCTCAGATGCCATGGATGTCTCTCCTTTCTGAGGCTCTTCCCGGGTGGGGGCATGTGAGGCTCCTCCTCAAGGTTTCTGCTGGGCTTTGTCTGTTCTTGGAGTACTGTTTGTTCCTCTTTATGAGATAACTCCTCGTTTATCTCAGCCTTGGCACCAAGCACGGATGGATGACGTATGGAATAAAACAAGTTGGAGGTGAACAGTTTCACCCCTGACTTGTTAAAATTAAATCCATTTGCTTTGAACAGATGCCTGCGTTCCCAAAAAATATTAAAGTTGTCGATAAAGTGCACTGAGTGGTCAGCACATGCTGATATAAGCCATTTATTCAGTGTAAACAACCTGCTGAATCTCTCGTCTCCTCCTCTGACCGGCGGTACAGGTCCACTGATGAATACAGCTGCATTCAGAGAGTTTACAGTATTTAATAATCCAGTAAAGTCCCGTTTCAGAACCTCCGACTGTTGTTTGGACACATCGTTTGACCCTGTATGCAGAACAATGTTTGTCACAGTTGGATATTCATCTGCAATTTGAGGAATTCTCTCCTTCAGGTTGTTGACCATATCGTTAGGAAAGCAGAGGACTTTAGTGTTCTTACCGCACATCCTTTGTACATCCTTTACGGCAGAGTCACCCACAATCAGAGTTTCAGGCCTAGCCGTTAGCTTTCCCTGTGGCCTTTCACTTTTCAACAGATTTTCAGACCTTATTTCGCTGCTTTTAGATGGATGGTTGTCCGATATAGATCCAGGGTCCTTTGATAGTGGAGCAAATCTGTTCTGCAGTTTCACATTCAGTTGTTTTGGAGGTTTGTTGTTAACCTTCCTATTCACTGTTGTCCAGTCCTGTTTCCTCCCGTATATAGGGGTAGAAGAGCTTCTCTGTCTCGTAGGAAGTGAAGGCCAGTCGGTTTCAGAGATTTCAGCTCGCTGTGCTCTGCCTGTGATACGTCCTCCCCCTTCCAGGAGACATGATTTATGTCTTGGTTTTGCACCAAGACAGTCCAAGGGGGGATTATCACTTGAGGATTTATAATAATGCACAGAGTCTACTTTCTTGGTCATGTTATCTGTGCTCCTTAGCTGTGTACTAGCTTGCTCATCGCCATTGTTTTGAATCAAAGGCAAGGTTGTTTCATTTCCACACAGTCCATTTAGCTCCACGTTTACTTCTAAGCGATGAATTTTTGTCTCCAGTACTGCAATCTTCTGCAGGAGGCTGTGGTAGTCATCTGTGGAGAGGGAAGGCATCTTGTTGCTAGTTAGCCTAGCGGTTAGCACCTTTCCAGGCTATTGAGGCTGCTCGGTGCCCAGACGCTGTAATCAGGCTTCAGCTGTGTCTAGGCCACAGACACACGGAGCGCTGAGGACAAGGTAACCATAAAATGTTGCTGTTTCTGTTAAGAACACTCTAGTCCTAATGATCTACAAGTGTCCAGAAGTTATCGCAGGTAAGCTCACACGGAAAAAAGGGACAAAATCAGCATAAAAATCAATAAAAATCAATATAAGAAGCAAAGCATTCAAGAGCAAAGAGATGAAGCGTCCACGTCCAAAGCAAAAACAAAGCAAACAATTCTCATTCTACTTAATTCTAGTGGGTTTTATTGCTTAAATAAAGAAACTTTCAGTAAATGCACATCAAATGTGGCTAATGATGAGCAAATAAATCTCTCAGCCGCCACTTTTTTAGGCACACCCATTTTTGCTCCATGGCACAGATCTGTAAGGCGCTTATGATCCGTGATGATGTGAAGCTGAGGACTCCTCAGCGTCATGTTCACCCAATCAGCTCGAAGCAGGAATCATACACAGATCTTTTTACGTTTATGACCTCAGCAGCGAGGCATGCATTTGTCTCATCAGCATGAAGACATGTTTATGTTTACTGTTTGATCAGCTTCTAGATCATACTGTTCTAACTCAATGATTACATATATTTTTACCATGATTATATGACTGGCATCAGTCATTTCCTCCAGCAGCTGAGCCCCTGCAGAGCTCCGCCCTGCACCATCCACACCCCCATCCCCACCAGCAGGAGGACTTTTGCCCCCAGAGACACT